>NW_009627661.1:39339-44943 GCF_000690535.1 Cariama cristata
GAGATCTACTGGGAAACATGAAAGCTTTGGGCTGAAGTTCAGGTTTTGAGATGTGGGAAGATGTTGTTTGGTCAGTCAGTGTATTTGTGTTTTTTCAGCCCTGTTGGGATGCTCTTTTTATGCTACTTACCATGCTAAATATACGGGCATTGCTTGCCTGAGTTGAGCCACCGCTTGGGTGACCAAGTACATAAGTGAGCTGACTTTTGCACTGAGCAGTTTTTTCACAAACTGGCGTAATTCCTGCCAGTTCCACTTTCATATCTATCTAATAAAATGAGTGATCTTTAGTGTTTGCACATGATGTCGTGGAGTCATTAATTATTTATCTTCCCGACTGCATGTGTGTGAGAAGGGATTTGGTTATTCCTGTCTTACAGGAGACAGACGGGGCATGAATTAACTTGTAGACTGTGCCTGCGCTGTCATAGAGTGCTCCATAGAATGACTCTGTCTTAAAGCTTTTCAAAAGCTGCACGGAAGGGTATTTCTTGTTATGCTATGCTTTATATGTAGAGGATTCAAGAGCAAACTGCTGCAATCGCCGGACTGGAAGGAATACTGCCTTTGCTCACTTTTTGTTTAATCTCTAAAAGTCCTTATCAAAAATTGTTAGTGTTTCAAAGTCTCATAACGATTTAAGAGACTTGTGTCTACAGAAGGAAGCCCAAACCAGCTCAGTTGTTTCTTTTGAGAGCAAGGTGCAGTGTGTTGTTTGTGCAGCCAGCCTTGGCAGTGCCTTCCCCTCCCCAACTTCTTTGTCCCCCTTCTTCCCTTCCCCCGCCTCCCCAATTATTTTTCCAGAGACCTTGGCTTGCTGCTTCTGGGGCAGCAGCAGCAGCTGCTAGTGCTGTCCTGTAATTCTTCCATCTCGGTCACAGGGGACTGGAAGGGAAAAGACGGTCTGTCTCAGCAGCAGTCCACCAGCTGCCGCTACAATCTATAATGCGTAAATTTGCAAAATATAGCTTTTAATTTTGCTTTGCAGTCAGAATGAAAAACTAGAGCACACCACCACTGCCATCATTGATTGATTAATAGAAATTTATGCTCCCTGCTCCCTGGTTCAGACTCGGACAAAAAGTACTTGGAAGTGGCTAAAAATAAAAGGTAAGAATCCTAACAAACTTTCACACCAGAGTAATTAACAATACAATGTTGTGTGTGTATGGTCGAGAATACACTCTAGCTAAAAGCTGTTGAGTAACACAAAAATATTCAACAAAATTAGAGTATAAAATCATGCTTAGGGTCGTAATAGCTTCTGAAGTATGTGGTTAAACAGGGATTCTTTGTTACAGTGTCAGTGAATGAGGGAGTTCCACAGATTCTAGCATAAGTAGTTTTCCTGAAAACGCATATTGAAACAGTTTTTTGGTTTTGAGGCTTTTTTTTGAGGGAGAGAGAAGGGAGGATGAAGGAGCATAGTTGCTATGCTTTCTCTGCTGGCTATAAAGTTAGAGTAGCAACAGTACTGCTTGTTTTGTGTCCAGTCATACACCTTGAGTAAGGAAATAGAGCGTAGAAAAGGTAACTAATCCCTAAACTGTCATTAGAAATGGATTTGTAACCATCTTCAGTGTATATTTATGAATGACGAATGTTTTCATTGGACCATTCAAGAAGAACCAACCAAAACATGGCTGGAATTTGTGAAAGAACTTGTTTTCACAGAATAGTTGAACTCAGTTGCTAGTTCAGAAGACTTGAACTTTAAAACACTATTTATCCATAAAAATAATTCATGTGGTTGTGGCACACATTGTTGGCCAAAGACTGTTGTGTGTATAGCTGAGAGAATGAATTTTATCACAAGTTAATTTTGCAGCTGATGTCCCTAGAGACCCTGTTACCCTCTTTGTTTTTCTTTAAACACTCTGAAGTCCTTTGTCGTGGAAGCTGCATGGGAACTGTGGTGCATGAAGGCTAGCACAGAAACCTTTGTATGCCATGTCGTTGTGGGGACCATGAGATGGTCTGTGTTCAGGCTTCCTTGCTGGTGGAAGAGCTCATGGCAGCTGGCTATCTGCTTTCCTCAGTTGGTTTCACTGGGGGCAAGGGACTCAGAGAAGCCAGCTGCCACATTGGCATGCCTGCTAGGGGTTGTGCACGAGGGATGTTAGTGATGGTGTCAGTTGCGGACTGCTGCCCTCCAGCATGTGCTGCGGAGTAAATCCAAATGTGGAGCAATCGCAGATCTCATTTCGACAATGTGTCCACATTTTAACTCTTCTGCTGAACATCTGTGAGTATACTAGTGTGCAAGTTGTACTTTTTTGCTACTAGTTAGAATACATTGGGTCCAAACGGAAGCTTCAGATGCAAATTTGTCTGGATTTGGGAGAGAGCAGATCCAGACCTTACCTTTGCGGAACAAGCTAACTTTACCAGTAAAGGCACAGTGTAACCTAGTGCGCATCCCCAGAATCACCAGTCCTTGCTTCTGTACATCTTATGTGATATTAATGTCAGCAATCTTAAGTGAAAACGTAAGCAAACCCTGATCTCACAAGGCATACTACTTTCAATAAATACGTTGTACAGATGTGCTGACAGAACTAAATGAAATCTAGATGTGTCTTTGCAACTCCAAAGAGAAATTCCAATTTGTTGGAATTTTTTAGCATGTGAAAGTACAGCCCCAAGTGTACACCATGCCTTCCAGCTCCAGGGCAAATACAATAAGAAGAAACTATATAGTGACCCACTATTCAGGCACCTGGGAGGTAAGAAAAAGGAAGAGGAATGTTTTGCCCTGAAGTCCTTCCTGTTTGTTTGTTGGTTTTTTAAATAAACATGGTATGCTCAAATATTTTTTTCTATTATATATAAAGTGGTGTTCCATGGTCTCACTTATTTGGGCAAAGAAGTCAAATTTAGCAAAGTGCACACATTTTGTGTAGTTTGAATGCAGTGTTTTAGGTGTGCTACCCACCCACTGGCAGGGAGAGGACAGAAGTTAAATGACAGGCTGTTCACAAGTAAACCAGCAGAAATCTTGGAAATAATACTTTAGCCAAACTTCACAGTATTGTATGTTACTAGTCTCTTAAAGTATCAGAAATGAACTATCAAAACCAATTTGAGCTTTAGACCTTAAACAAAGACTGCTAGACTATGTTTTAAAACTTCAGTGGTAGCAAACGGGATTGAAACTTGTTGACTTTTGACTAGGTGGCCACAAAGGCCTCTAGGACCTGCGGTAAAGTTGCTGAAAAAGCAAGCTTCCTTTTCCAATGTGTCTTCCTATTGTAGTAAAGGCATCTACCCTCTGCCGGTGTTTTCTGAGCTATGCACGGAATTGAAGATTGCTGAATTAGCTTTTTCTTGACTTTTCCTTCCCTTCAAAATTAATATTTTTATTTTAGCATTTGACCAGTCAAACTCCTAATTGCAGCTTCTTCCATGCGGAGATAGTTATCTTGACACTACAAATAAGACCCTTACTAGATACTGATACTTACAGTACAGGCTTTTTTCCATCCATTCTGCAAGGGCTGATCTTTAATGAAAAGAACAGCATGAAATGCTCAATTGAGAAGCAGCTTTTCCTTATTCCTTCCCCTGTGGGGATTTGATCAGTCTCTGCAGCTTCTTACTTAGACTTTGTACGCAGGGGACACCACTTCGGGGCCAAAGCTAACCTGGGAATAATTGAAGAGTGGTTTTGAGGGAATACTCTGACATTTTCCAGCAGCTGCATTCTCAATGGGTATCTCCCATGTAACTGTTTAGATTGAAGTTACAAGGTGGCCCTTATCGTTGTATCCTGTCTATGAAACTTTGGCTACACAGTAAGTGCATAGTCTAACCTCTAGATCGATTCTGGTGCTTAGAAAACAATGTTTTGAGAAAAAAATAGGAAATTGATATTAAAAGAAGATGTTTTAGCAAAGGGACCTAAAAGCTCACTGCAGTCTCCCTGAAAGGCTATGATATGTAGTCAATGGGAAACTTAATTTCTTAATTCCTCAGCCACAAAACTCCTTGGTGGTCAGACCTCTTAAATGTCCGAGGGAGGGAGAAAGAAAGAGGCAGAGCAAAATATTAAGTTCTAAGCTTGCCTAACGTGTCACTTGGGATAACATCACTTCTGTTTGTCCTTAGTAAACACAATGCCAGATCAGGAGCCAGAGGATAATCTTTCGCTCTAAATTGTTTTCCTGTAATATCTGAGGCTGCACAGTATAAAATCAAGAGTGGAGAAGGCTATCCTGAGTCTCTCACTTTGCCTGCTGATACAAGCATGATTTCATTATACAAACATTTGCCCCATTAATTGTGATTATTCATAATCCTCCATTTTGCTTAATGGCGAAACATTTTGCTGGAGGAAAAAAATTAGATTAAAGACTTTCAGATAGTAAAGGCTACCAATTGAAACCTGCAAGGGATACCCCCATCATGGAAATTCAAAATCTAAAAAGTTATTACTGAGATAACTGGAGAAGTGATACCTGAAAAGCCTCAGACATACACTTTGGGTTATTTCTCTGTATGGTTTAGTTCAGGTTTTTTTTCCTTGCTCTGTAAACATAAGAGCATAGCTTTAGTAAACGTTGCATACGTAATGATATATGTGTATGTTTGCACAACATGCATTTTTTTTGACTTCTGATGGAAAGTAGAGGTTTTGGTTGTGCATGTGTGCCCATGTGGACCTCTAAAAGGAGATAAATCACAGGTGGGGGAGTGCTAGAACGTTTTGGTTCTGTTTCTGCACTTGTGGTTTGGTTGTAGGGGGTTTTTTTTAGTGCCTGTCTTCTGCAGTAACCTTGCATTGAGGTCTTGGAATAAAATATTTTTCCCTGTGGAAAGCTTGTGTTGGGGGTGTGTCTTTCTGTTTTTTCCTCCATGGGCTGTGCTATACAGCAATGTAGAGGTATTACAGTTTTTATTCTCTTGAGGTTGGTAATACTTTAACCAAAGGAAAACTGAGGCATGTGGAGGTTTTCCTACCCCCTCTCCCTCCTGCAGCTCCTGCAGGAAGGGGAGAGCAGTGAGCTGCCCCTGGAGCTCCGTTCCCGTACGATAAACCCCTGGCTTGCAAGCGCACAGATGGGTGGTGAGTGCATAAAAATATGAATGTTGACGCTTATCTGAGAAAGCAATATCGTGTGCCTTCGCTGAGTGTCTGTGTGGTGGTAGGACAGCACTTCATAAATGGATTTTGAGGTTGCGTAGCGTTTGTTAAGGCTTTTCGAAGGAATAAAATAATATTCCAAAAGACAAAACCCCTCAAATGTTTCTCAACAGTTCCTGTTGCTTTGAGGAGTTTAAACTTTCATAGTTCTGGATCTTTGGGTTAATTTTTGGTTTCTTGATTTACCACATTTTTGGATGCATAGTATAGCATGTAGGTTATATGTGTCATTAAGGAACCCCAGTAAAATACAAATTCATGGGGTTAAAATGACTTTTGCTGAAATGATCTATTTTCTCTGCATTTTCTGTTCTGCAGCTCCCTCCATTTCCCCCTGCCCTCAAGTCCATTAGGCATAAGTCAGATTAGCTCAGTGACTCTTATCAGACCTCTTTTTCATGTTACCCCCAGATAAATTTATGCAACTTAGAGTGAACTCCAGGCATAACCTTATTCCTGCT
>NW_009627661.1:44974-45401 GCF_000690535.1 Cariama cristata
GACAGGAGCTGCATTTGCTGATGCTCTGTGTTGGTGAATAGTACCCCACTGTGCTCTATATGGGAAAGTGCGTGGGTGGCAATTTACATGGTAAACAAAGGCAGGCAGAGAAGGAGGATAGTTAAGCTTATGTTTCTTAATGCTTTAGATCTCCTTAAAACATGTCTGTTGAAAATTAGCAGCAACAAATATCACAAAAGGAGGATCAGTGTAGATTTTGCTATTTTTAAGAATCAGTCTTTAAGTAGAAGGGGTTTTACGTATCCTTGTTGCAAAATTAGATTTATGATATGAAATTAAATTTATTAATGTAATTTGTCCTGGTTTTGTGATAATAGCAAACAGACTGTACCTGCAACTATTCTCTTTAAAGAGAAATAGAAACCTTTTATTTCACCAACAATATAGACTCATAGTCATCTGTAGG
>NW_009627661.1:45429-82027 GCF_000690535.1 Cariama cristata
CCTTAATGGGTTCTTTGCTTGTTTGTCATCAAAGGTGTAGGGAGGCAATGTGAATTAGATGGCAAGGGACTAGAGAGAGTGTCAGGAAGTATTGACATCCTTATTTGTGCCGTGTATCTACCGTGTGACCTTGGACAAGTCTCTTCACCTGTGCCATATCCTGTTATTAGATTATAAGTCTCCGCTGGGAGAATGCTTGTTGCAGTTTGCTTTTGTGTCTGGCAAAGAGTCTTACAGATATTATTGTAAAACAAAAAAATAGAAATAAGGGTAGCAGAGTGTTTTTTCTTCAACACTAGCCCTTGAGAGACAGGGATTTCTTTTTAACCTTGCTCTCCTGCTCTGGTGCCCAACTTGGCTGCAGAAATGTCCCTTCACTCTATCGCCTTCCTACTCTGATTCTTGCCAGCAAAAAACCAGCTAATTTGAAATGTACCATTTAGTCAGATAAATAAATTTTGTGAGTGACTGTGTAGCACTTGAAAAGTTTTGCAAATGCATTTTAAATACCAAAGCCAATATATTGTTATTTGCAATATTTTCTCCTACTCTGGCATTGGTATATAAATTGAGTATTTAAGTTGCGGTCACAACGTATGCTTCCTCGGGGGAAGGCTTGTCATTCAGAAGCAGCCGATCAATGTGATAGCTGTTACCCACGTACATACTAACAAGCACAGCTCGTGCCGCTTCGGGGAAGTAACTGGCTTATTCCATGTGATGAAACTCTTGTTCCAGTTCACCTCTCGTTTTGAACTGATACCCTTCATGCTTGCATTGAGACTGGAAAGGAACTTCACATGGGAGACTCTCCCTTCCAGTTCACTGACTTGCATCCAGGCCACTTGCTGACGCTGCCGTGCGGAGAAGCTGTTGGTCCGTGTGGAAGGAGCGCTCGTTGTGTAACGCAGCGTGTCGCAAGGGTTTTGCTGGGACGGTTGGCCGCAGACTGAAAAAGCTGAGTTGGATTAGAAGCACGGTTGATTTCTGGGAATTCAGCTCTGTCTTTTGCAGGGTTTAATATTAGAAATTTTGTGGATTTGCATGACATTGGGAGGAAAACATTACTTGCTTCTGATCGCAACTCTGTCAGCTTTTCTCTGGAAAAGCTTACAAATGTGGAGAAGCAATTTTTTTTTTTTTTTTTCTCCTTAAGGACTTTTTGGTTTCCTTTTTTTAAAGAGTGGTTTGGGGTTGGGTTTCTCCCCCCCCCCCCGCCCCCCATGGCATTCAGGACACTGGAAATGTATTTTCAAGATCTTTGCTGCTAGCACACTACCAAATTCTAAAAAGGGAGCGAAACAAGATTTCTGGGTGATAGTCACTTAAATCTAGGAGTTGACTCTTTAATTACAAAATAACACTTTAATTCAAAATAACATAAGAAAGATTACTTTGTAATTGTTTTATAATGTCAGAAAGGATAAATATGTCAGTTTAATCTATGCTCCTGCGTACAGCAAAGAGTCTCCTTTCCAATAATATTCCTGTCAAGCTGTTTAATTTGTTGAAGCTTTTAAAAGATGTCATGTGATGCAGTAATTTAAAAAGTAAAAAATTAAAACAGTAGAAAGAGAACATGCCTGACATGAATACAATGTGATGTTCATGTGGTTCAAATTGCTTTGAATAATTTTCCTGTGCTGTCCCTGTTTGTTCCTTGGGCATGACTTTGCTAATAGCAGTGAAGGTATTGAATAAGGTCTTTGCTGATAATTACTTCCTAAATATAATTAAATATGAAGGTGGTGCTAGCAAGATGCTAACTGGCTTGCTAACAAACTTGGGATTTGTCGCTTTCCCAGAACTAGTAGGTTAGAGCACTTGGTGCAGCAGTTCTTGGATCGGATCAGACTGCCGAAGCCAGCAAGCGGGGTGTCCTGTGGTGGGGACGGGGCCTTTGTACTTAAGGCACTAGCAAAATACTGCTTCAATAGCTGTGAGACCTTAGGGCAGTCACTCAGTCCCACTGTCTAAAAGAGGAGTAATAACACTACCTTTGTTTCTTGTCTTTTTAGATTGTAAGCATAGGTGGCTTTTTTTTTGTATATTTATTAAAAAAATCGGTCGTTAGCTTACAACGCTGCTATAATACAAGCAGGTTTAATAATGTGTTTGCCATCATGCAACAAAACCACGTGGATTGTCTGAATTAGATATGCCATATTGCACCTACGCTGACTTTCAGCTATGATCCGCTGTTTGGAAAGGCCCCAAATGTTGCTTAGAAAACCCACCTTATTCTTCCAAAGGCCAAAGCTTTCATGGAAGCAGTAAGTGTGATTTTCAAAAGCAGACTGGCATGGGAGCAGTATGGGATCTGAAAGACAAAAGGAAATGGAGGCTTTAATGAGCACCTTTATAAAAGTTAGCATGCAGCTGGTCCCCAGCAAAGCACGCTGCTGTTCAAATACGGGGTGTTTGTGTTGTATAAGCATGACTAATGGCTGTGATTCATGAGGAAGCATGGCTTGTCTTGGGACGGCTGAGCTGGTTTCATCTCAAGCTGTCTGGTCCCTTTCTGGGAAGCTTGCTCTGCTGCAGCAGGGTTGGCAGAGCTGCTCACCAAGCAGCTGCTGACCTGCTATGAATGACAGGCTGACACATGAAGGTAAACCAAAAGGCAATGCTGCTGACAGAATAGACTTTGTAGTAGCGGTCTGTCTATGATACCTTATACGTTAAGCCTTGAACTGAGACTGCTACAGGAGGATGATGATGCACTGATGGTTTTCAGTGGGAATGTGTTTCAGCAGAGGCCAAAGTCATTACAGTCTGCTGTGAAGTACTTGTGGACGGTGTAGAAAAAAAAATACTGTGAGTTGTTGGCAGCAAAAGCCTCTACTGGTTTTTTTATGAGCAACCTATTTTTGTTCAAATTTCCTCTCTTCATGAAATAAAGTTCTTGCATTATTGCTGTTTTGTTACAGGGTCAGAAGTAGTTTAGGTTATCCCCTAATTTCTCAAATACAAGGGGTCTGTAGTTGAGGCCAATCGTAGGAACGTACATCTGCTGAAATTAGTAATTACACAGTGAAATTTTTTGACCTCAGTAGGTATTATATCAAACATGATTTTAAACCTATTTGTTGCCTCACTTAGAGTTTTGCAGACCTTTGAGTTTTTCCTGTAACTACTCTTGAGCTGATTTTTATCAAAGTTTCATTATATAAATCTTCAGTCTTGGGGAGATAATGCATCCTTGTGCAAAACCAGCTTCTTGCTGAAATCAATGAACAGCAAGGCCCAGTTGCTTGCAGGGCAGTGGTATTGTTGCAAGGTTATCAGAAAGTTAAAGGTACAATCAGGCATTGGCTCCAATAACTCCTGTGAGGGAAATATAGAAAAAGATATATCTTTTTTGTAAATAAGATAGCATAGCGAGTGACTCTGCTAGATTCTGACCTTTGCTGTAAGAGGTGCAAGTGCAACAAGATTTTACTTCTCCAGGAAGAGGAGATTTAGATGCTCCCATTTGGGCTGTAATGGGAGGTGAACTTTTGCAAAGAGCATTCATAATGCTGGTTATGAGTTTCTGTTGTGTATCCTGCTTCAAAAAGCAAACTTTTGTCCAAAACTTTGATCCCTTTTAGGTGGTCGAGGAAGGTACAAGAGGCATTTTACAGCATTTTTCACGTGCCTCTGAACTGCTGGGTTGGTTTGGAAGAGGAAAGGGAAATACCACAGAAAAGGCCATTCTTGAAATATTTGTGACCATTTGGGAACCAGGAAGACCTGAAACTCTCCCAGGATTTCTAGACCAAAGAGATGCTGGTAAGTATGTTAACTTCTGGAAGTCAGCCCAAACCTCTGAGAGTGTGGAGGTTTGCACAGTGCTACTGGCAATTAAAGATGCCTGAAAAAGGATGCACGTTTTGGGTTTTGAAAAAGGAAAACTTGCTGTGATATATAAAACATAACATATTTTAAAGCATTCCCTCCCTCCCCATTTCTCTTCCCAATAAATCTGCAACACTGACGTTATGGAAGTGATTTAAGAAGAGAAAACTGGGCAACATGCTTCCATTTGAATGATAGACATATTAAGCATAAGATTCTGAACAGTGTTCTGCTCTATTACTTGAAGAAGCATTTCTTTTAACATTTAACTACATTAGCACCTCAACATCATAGAAGATAGTGATAACATGTTTAAAATGTTCTGTATGCTTTCATTATTCTTATATATGTTGTCATCCTGTGTTTGACAGAACACACATTGAGTTTAAAACCTTGAAAATTCCTTATTTTGTAATTGAGAAATACATGAGAAAGAGGATTTTTCAGGCAATCTGAGTTTCCATCTCTAATGAACTGGAAATCCAGAGTCTTTCATATTTCCTACGAACAAAAAAGTTGTAGAAGAAAATTGCTTTGAAACTGGTGTCTCTTAAATGAAGCACAATGCTGTCATCCTTCAGTTTCTTAGTAGCTTTGTCTGCGACACCATTGTTGCTTGAGCTCTGAGGAGCGCAGTGATAGAGCTGTCCTGACCAAGACCGTGGCTTCTCTTAGGCACTGACTCAAGAGCAAGTCTTTATACTGCTAATTATTGGACCTGTGAAGCTTTGAGTATCTAAGGCAGGGAGTCTTAGGATTTAAAAAGATTTCATAGTCAACCAGTGTCTTCTGAGGGAAATTTATTTCATGAGGAAAGCCTGTACCAATCATTAATCCTTGGTCCTGATCCAACAAGGAACTGCATGCAAGCAGAAACCTACCTGTATGGAATTTCCATGAAGGTTCGGTGCCTCTGAGTTTCTAAAAAGTATCTTCAAAAGCTTAGAGCTGTAGCCATTCAGTTTAGGTTCCTGTAGGACTTTTTTAAACTGTTCTGGAAACATCAGCTTTGCGTGACCTGACCTTGCTGTGAGAGGGCTCCTGCAGATCCCAGCACGTAGGAGGGAAACAGGAGCTCCCAAGCAAGTCATCCCTTACCACGCTTTTCTTCTCCTGGGTTTTAAAGGCTTTTTGGCAAGTTTGTTTGCTTTGGCAAAATTTGTAATTGAGGTATTAGCTTTACTAGTAACTTACCAAAAGAAACCTTCCAACTGTTATGCAGTGTTTTACAGTCCCTTCTTGTATGTTTATTTTTAAACTCAAATCACTGGGAGGTGGTACGGTTCTGCAAGCTGCCTTGTTCTCCTGTGGAGCTTGCATTTGAAAACAAACCAACCTCCAAAACATTACAGCTGAAGAAGACCAGGTGTATCTTCCCTTTAGTTCTATTAGCATTTGTTCTGGTTTTGAGACAGAATAAACTGCAGTTTTGGAAAGTGCTGTTGTATAATGCTCAGTGATAAAATGTCTGCAAGTTCTGGTCCCTTGTGCATTACCTACAGTTATGAAAAGGGAAACATGCTTATATCTTTATGATAACAAAGAAATCAGTGTTCTCTCTTTTTATGTAAAATAACTAACTTTTATGCATTTAAATAATAGTGCCTAAAATGGTAGGGATTAAAAGAGCTGATAAAGGTTTTGAGATTTTTCAGCTATAAAAATATTTACTCCTGTGTCACTGTTAAGACTAGAGTTTAGAAAAGCACATGAACATGTTTAACTTCACTCTTGATGTTATTTTGTGGAGTCCTTAGTATGAACCTAATTACGTATGGTAGTGCAGTCCTGAGTCAGCTGTAACGTCAATCAAATAACTAAAAAAGGACTAGTTGTGCCATGGGGATTAAGCCAGCTTCAGGAACTCCAAGTCTTGGAGGCCTGAAAGTCAAAAGATCTTGGCAAAACTGTCATTTGTGACAAGAATTAGAAGGTAGGTATTTTTGTGATTGATTGGCCTGTTCTGACCGGGATATGTAGGTTCACTTTTGGCGCTCTCGGACTGTCCGGTGTGGTTTTTGGGAAATCACAGCATCTTTCTGTGACTTGATGTTTGTCCTACCAACAGAGGTGAAACTATTTCTCTCCTGCCAGTTGACAATCTTGAAAATAAAGCTGAAGCCTGTAAAGACTTCAGCGGCAGATGGACATGGATCTTTTAAACATGTCTGAACATTGTTCAAATGTGGTCTTCCAACACTGCTGTAATACAAGGAAGACTGTGTTATGCTTTTTTGCATTCCAAAAAAGGTTACAGTTGCACTTGAAACATTCAGAAATAGAACTGGTTCCCCTGATCTCAACTATCACGTTGTTGATAGCGATGCTGTTTTGTCAAAGCAGAAGAGCTGCTTCTGTTAGTGCTGGTCCCACAGGCTAGAATTGTACATCTTTTCTTTTCTAACAGAAGATATTTTCTAACAGTCGGTATATTTTCTATCAAAGTTTGTTGCAATCTCCTTAAAAATGAAAACAAAACCACAGGGATATCCAAGTTGAAAAAGCTACGATTTGTGGCACTGCTCTGTGTGCTTTTTAATCACATTGGGCAGCATCCCAGGGGTGCCACTTTACCAGTGCAACCAGCCACTGCCTTAATCTGAAGTAGGATTTTAATGAAGATCCTGGTGAGGATGTAGTAAAACATCCGGTAAGGGTACTAAAAGTTACATATTTGGCACTTTCAGCTCCTGTAAGGTAAGAACTGCTTTTTCCTAAGGATGCTTTGGACAGCTAAGAATCACAACTCTTAAGGTTTTTTTTTTCTTTCCCTCCATCTCCACCATTTTTCCCGTAGGCTTAAGCTGAGACTTGTTTTTGTTTCTCAGCTAGTCCAACCCCCCTCAGCCTGAGAACAGTTGCAGATGCTATCCATTAAGATCAGCTTCATCTGTTTAGCCTTGGAGATGAAGAACTCTTATCCTTCCTCCCTCCCTCCAACAGTGATTACCTTCTGTAAACCTACTTCAAAACCTCCTTGTGCTGAAGAATGTAGTGTGGGATGGAGGAGGGATGGGAGAAAATGCACTGGGGAGGGTAGTGGGGTAAATGAGACTGATTCAATGTCTGGTTATAGATACATTTCTGTAGATACTCTACAAAGCTTTAGATCTTTACAAGCTTCCTCCCAAGTGCCTTTATTCTTTGTAGAGCTCACTTGCAAACCTGGCAAGTGGAATTGTTTTATTCAAACTTTACTGAAAGACAGGATGTACCTTAGAATTAGAAATATGACGGGCTGTCAGCTGCTTCCCCAAATTCCATCAGATTTCTATAGTTCTTAATAAATGAACTGACAGCTTATTAACCAGATGGTACAACAGGAGCTTCGTTCTGTTGTAAAGTTTTAAATAATGTTGTTCTAACAGGTATGCAATTTGTCTCTACCTCTTATTCTTCGGGAGTGAGAAATGAATAAGAAAAAGTCAATCCCTTGCCACCCCCCCAATTCCTGGCAATATTAATAAAGAATTTGAGCTATGTATAAAGTTAAGATTGGATATCCTGCAGAAATACTATCAGGCACTGAGAAATTAAATTACTTTGCCCCGGGTTAAGTGAAAACTTGGAGTATTAAAAAATTTTAATGCATTTTTGTTTAGTTTTGTGATTCCTGGTAAACAAACACTATATCTAACAGCGAAAAATAATCTTATAATTTAGTTAGGTAAGCTACTGGATCTTAATTTAAGTCTCAGCCAAATAGAAATCTTAGACTTTTTCATCGTTACATGATTCACTTGGTAAAATCAGTCTGAGGATAAATCAGTCATGAATGGATGTTGCTACTGGCTGCGTGGTGTTGTGCACTTAGGCAAAATCATGTTTTTCTTTCTTGAGTTGTGGAAAACTGTTAACACCATGGAAATTACCACTGAGAAGGATTCCTTTATTGATCTTTTTGCTTGGAAAGTCAGATACGAGTCTAGAGAATTAGGGACTGCAGTGCTTTGTCAGGTCTGTGACCGGCTCCTTTCCAGTAATGAAATAATACAGGGCAAGAAACGCTGCGTACAGCTGAAAACTCTCCATGTGACTTTCAGAGAATCAGGTTGGAACAAACTGAGCTGAACTGGGAAGTGTTGAACTGCAACATTTCATCGAAAGTGCTAATCTGTGTGACAGTCTGGGCACGCCAAGTGGGAAATGAATCTCCTAAATACTGGGTTTTGTCTGTGAGAAACCATGGAATACTTCATGAGTGAGATTTGAACTCCGTTATGCCCAGTGGCGCCCAAACAAGGTTTCTGCTAGGGGGAGATAAGGATGTGCAGCCTGGTTAAGGCTCCTGTGCCTGGGCTGCTTTCGGGGATGCTGGGGGGGCTGTGGCCGGCCGGGCTGAGCCGTGCCTTGTGCTGGGCAGCGCGGGTGCTCCCTCGCCTCACGGCTCAGCCGCCGGCTTGGGCTAACTGGCAGCATTGTTGTACGTCGTGGTAAGCTGGCACGTGGTTAATTAACCTACTTGTTTGCAGAGGTTGTGCTGAACTGTATTAATAGTCAGATTCATCTGTTGTGTTGTAAGTGTCTGTCATCTCTGGCCAGACTTCACTGAATCTTAGCTAAGCTGTTTTTTGGGTGTTGCTAATATGTATACCAAAATCTTCTCTGACTGGTATACATGTGGTAAACTTTCTACCTTGCTGCTTTAAATAGGAACATCATTTTCCTTAGTACTGCCTTTGTCACAAACTAACTACTAGTGAGAGCTCTTTGTGCTTCGAGAAACACGAGAAGTTATCTGCTCCCTTCCAGCAGTAACTGACTCTAGCTGGGAAGAAAGCCATGCAAGAGCTGAAGTGTTGTAAGAGTGTTTGTGGGAATGACAAAAATCAAAGTTTTTGTCTGTCTTTATTCCTCCGGAGGCATGTGCTGTAGTGTTGCTGTTGATTCTAAAGAGTGAGAAATGGAAAATGTTGTGTCCACTTTCATCAAGTATTTTTACAAATCAGGGTTGGTTTTTTACCTTATATTTTAGTCTCGTGATTAGATTTATGTCAGAACGAAGATCGTGGTATGCGCCTGCAACTTTTGAATCACAGCTGTGTTCCAGATGCCAAAAATTCCTGCACACACTTAGGTGGTGCGTCGAAGGGCTTCCTCTTAGGTGAGTGAGATGCAGGTGAGATGACTGTACTGCCGTATATCATTCCACCATCCTGAGCCCTGGGTTGTCCTCGGAGGCCACGGTGCCAACCGACTACCAAATGCACTTTGATATTCGGAGTTGGAATTGGCTCAGAGAGAATCAGAAAGCTGCAAAATTGGATGTGATGCCTGCCTTGAAATTTGATTCTGTTTTTTCTTTGTAGGAGACTGTTTAGCATGTGTTAGATTCCTTAAAGTTACCATGCTGGAAAATAATTAGAACTGACCTCAGGAAAACAAGTGAGCTAAATTAGTGATTCCCCCCGCCCTTTAAGGCAGCTGTCTCCTTGTGCAGTTTTTGGTAAAGCTTGAATGTTAAGCAGGGTACTTCTGGGTTGGGAATCACAACTGGTGGGTATCTTTGGATGCTGAGATGGAGGGGTTTTGTTATGGAGTAGAAGTTAAGAATTTGAGATGGAGAAAAAACAAGACTGGTTTACCGGCATCACCTGATGCAGAGTTTTGTAGGTTTCCTCTGCACTGGAATATTGTTTTCAATGGAAACATACTGAGTATCATGTTGAGGCTGTTTGCTGATACCTATGCGCTTTGCCTTTAGAAGTAAGTGGGTTTTAGCCTAAGCAAAGCGTTCTTCTCCCCCGTCTCCCTTCCCCCTCTCTTGCTTTGAAAATTTGTCACCAAGATGTGAACTATTGCAGCATGTGGAGGCTCTAGTGTAGTTCTTGAGCCTGAGCTTGTGCCTAACTCCATGTCATGCTAAACACGGTAGTGTGCTTTGCTGTTACAGCCTTAAGAAGTTTCCTGCTTAAGTGCTGGTCACTTTAAGTAATTAATTCAGTGCATATGAATTTCTTCAAGAACCTTTGTAATGTTCCAATGAAATGCAAAATCCATATTAAACAAGTTCTCTTCCTAAGAAATGCAGTATTATTTTTTCTGCTATAGTAACAGAAATAGTATTTTAAAAAGCCATTTCTCCAGTTGGAGATTTGGGCTGCATCCCACATCCTGGTCCTTTCACATGATTTAAACCAAGTTCATGCATTTCTTGGGACAAGTAAAGAAATTCAGTGTTAGTTTTTTCTCTGTCTTAAGTTAATGATTCCATTTATTATACATGGACGCTCACACAGATACCTAAATTAAAATGTAAATTTATAGTTAATTATAATGAAGGTTCAGGGTGGAGGGTCGATGGAGTGGACAAATGGGGAGCACAAGAGAGAACATGCAGTATTCATTATGTGTGCTAGGAAAAATTATTAGAAATTTAAATATTCCATAAACATACCTTTGAAAATGGAAATTAAAAGCTAATACAACTTTTTTTAACCAGAGGGCAGTTGTTTTCTGTGTAGAAGAACAAATAAACCACCATGATTTGGTCAATACTATTAGAAGAGGCTGAAATAATCTTTTTTCCCTTCAAAAATGTTATGTAAACGTCTTTCTGTTTTGAGAATAAGCCTGGGTATTGGAATATGGAAATAATGACTATGACTATACTTTATACTATAGCAATAATAATATATGTGGGGGAAATTGCTATTGATTCTGACTTACTAATCAATGTCAAGGTTTGAGTATTGCATAAACCAAATAATTTCTTATGTGTTTTTTTCTTTTCCCTCTCTTTATCTTTCTGACCATTTTGTCTTCTCCCAACATATTTGGTGAATGATAGCAAAGAAAATTACTTGAATGACAGCACATGTGAAAGAGATTAAAAACAAAAAATTAAACTCTTGAGCACATAGTTCAGTAAATCATAACTCTCTTCCCTTTTGTGTCAGGAAGAATTTAATTGTAGCTAATTGATAAGTTGCTTTCCACTTCCATGTTCAGATACTGCAAACCTGTTGTTCAACACTTTCAGAAGGAATTTTGGTCCAAGGATCTCAAAAATTTCTTTCCAACATTTCTAACAAAAGATTTCACCCACAACAAAATAAGGTCCAGAATAATTAGGCCACTTACCTAAGGGCATGTTGTGAGTCAGTGCCACAAACAGGTATTGAACTCAAAAGTCCTTGGGTTAATAAATAATAATATATAATAATAAAAAGTAATAAATGCTCTGAGTTATCCTGTCTTCTACAACAAAGCTATTAGTGGGATGAGCTTTTTCTGGTAGACCTCAAAAGTCTGATATGTGAGTATTTCAGACTTTCACATTGCTCCCATGAGAGGTTCCACATTAAATAGATTGTGATGACAGGCATGTCAGTGAATTAGTTGTTTGGAAAATAGTTGATTTTGAAACGTTTTTTTAAGCATTCGTGTTTTTTTTAGTAGTGATTTACTATTTCTTTGAGGTACTATATTTGTTGATTAAGGTGGAGTAAAAAAAATAAATTAAACCTCTTTTTGAAAAAAAGGTTGAAGACACTTTAAGTCAATCTTAACATATTTATCAATAGCAAGTAGAATAGAATTTTTTGAGCAAGTCTGGTCATCTAATGTAGTTGAGGACTGATAAAGGTATATTTTATCTGGTAAGTTGTATATTACTCTTATTGCTTATCCTGTTCTTTTGGTGTCCAAATCACTGGGTGTATAAGAATTTGACTTTTAATAGTCACTTGTTAAATTAAGATCTGTATACTGTTGCCTACCTCCATGGAGGAAGCAGTTAATTCTTACACTGGTAAACCAGTGACCTAAAGGTAGTACTTGGACACCTCTCTCTGGGAAGCTTTAATTTCTTAATTGCATGTAACAGGAACTTGCTGCTCTGGAAATTTTTTAGAAATACTTCCAAAAGTAAAAATTGCTCTGCCTCTCTGCACTTCTCGCCCATCATGTTGAAGGAAATACGTCCTGCCCATGAACTGAAGGATGACCGTAGGCTGGTTGTTTTAATCAACACATGCTTTTCTGATGGATTCTGCTTATGCTAAGAAGATAAATGGTACAACAGTTAGAGAAATGTATAGCTTTCCTTTGAATTAGCCTTTTGTAACATAAGTAAATTATCCAGAATGTACTCAACCACAACGCTTTGATAATACAGGTGTTTAAATGGTAATAGCTATTGGAATTGGAATGGGAGTGAAACAATAAAGTCATTAGGGTGTTACAACATGAAATTAAGCTATCGCTATTACTGAGCAATATTATTATCCTAAAGTCTGCAACTCACAGAGCAAATGAAAACAATGTAATACCCCTCTAACAGCAGTTTACATTAGGATTTAGTTTAGCCATGATGTTTGCTAGTGGTGTAATATCTTTATTAGACAGCACTCGTGAGCTGGTGCATTGTATTGTAACACAGAGGGAATAACAGAGCTACTGAGCATCTACCTGAGTAAATCCCATTCCCTACCAAAAAATTATCCGTTGCTCAAAATTCTCACCATGATGGTAACTCTCATGTTATAGTTAGCGAGAACGTAGAATATGAAGAACTTCTTGCTTAATATTTAAATTACATAACTGCCTAATGAAGACTTAGATCCTGTTGACTTCTGTGTGTATCTGTATAATTTTAATGAAAATTCTTGTTCGGATGAAAATCTCAGCTTCCAATTTGCTCAGCAATTCTTCCTGAGATGAAGAAGAATTTATGACATGAAAATGATATCTGTGTTTGTGAGTGTGATGGGGGGAAAAAGTACTTCTAATTAATATTACTTGAACATGTCATATTCTGAGTGGATGTTCAGTGGGACACTGTTCTGTATGCAGCCGTTATTCTAACAAAACCAGCGCAGGGTTAGCCCAGTCATTTAGGGGCTAATCACCTTGCTTAGAGACAGTTGAAACTTCCTAAATTAAAACATTTTTTTTGGTCTGAATTTAGAAGTTCACTGGCAATTTTTGCAAACATTGTAATTTTGTAAACATTGAATCATCAGATGTATGCTGCTGCTTCTGTTGTTGTTGTTGCCATTTATTAGTGCATTAGTGAAAAGAACAAATTTGTTTTCACTGTTCAAACTGTGCTGAAACAATTATTTCAGTTATGTACAATACTACTACGAGGCACCCCACCTATGACTTGGCTGCAGTTTGCCAGGCAGTATACATGCGTAGATGACAAAAGGAAGAACAATTTTTAAAATATAAAGGCAATGTTTTCTTTTTTAAGAACCTGCAATGTTTCAGTGCAGATTAAAAAAATTCTACTACCACTTTGGGACAGATCGTAAGCTGATATACGTTATCACGGTGTCATAGAAGTAGATGGAACAAGGGCAATAAACATCAGCTGATAAATTACTTCCTTTGTTTGTATAAATAAGGATTTTTCAGTTTTAGGAATTCACAGCATATCTTTGAGGGATTCACTGCCACTTTTCATTCTAAGCAGCTCTCCATCTTTCCATGTTTTGCTCTATGTCTGCCTCTGCTGCAGGGGACCTGGCCTTCTGCTTATTCAGATCCAGTGTTTCTGTCTTTGTCTCCTGCTGCCAGCCTGGGACTTGGGGCCTTCTACTCCCGGCTCCCCTCAGCACAGGGGGTGCACCCATGCTGGGCCCTTTACAGAAGCGGCATCACTGCTGAGGAGGGCACGGGCTTATGAATTAGAAGGGGTAAAAAGAGTTAGGAATCTGAAATATCTCAAAGAGCAGCAACCCTGCTGTGCCTCGTCTTCTAGTAATTCCCCTTCCTGTGGAGGGCATAAGCTAATAAGCCCAGAAGATCTTACTGGCATTTGTTTCCCTTTTCCTTACCTGCTGACAGTGCGGCACAGGGAGCTCTCGCTGGCGCAGAAGCCTGATCTGCTAACTTTGGCTCGGCAACTATGCTGCATGCCATGGGGTCCTCGGCTGCCAGAGAGGGAGTGGTGCTCTGCACACCAGGATGTATGAATTAATTTAGGCTTGCTTGCACCTAAACTAACCCCATTAGGGGAAGTGGTCCTGGCTTGAAGGCTGGTGCCATCCCTGTGCCATGCGGCTGGTCGTGCACACGTTGTGTTATAGGCTGCAGAGCCACTTTATCCTCTCCCCCGCCTTGTGTGCAAAGACTGAGATAGCTCAACCATGGAGAATAATCCCTTGATGTTCATGGGATTATTCACATTTACAGTCAGGCCCCTGCAGCACCTCATGCGCTGGTCTGTGCCGAGAGCCTTGAGATGCCAATGTGGTACGAACACTGACAAGTGATACTGAAGTACACTGCAGATTCGTTGCTGAATCTTGTTGAAATTGCCTTTGTTTCTGAGGGAGCGGTGCTTACTGCTGCTGTCTTGTCGGTGTGGATTAACCGGGATGTTGTGGATCTAGGAAAACCAGCAAATTTTCGTATCTGAATCCTCTGCTGTTGCACTCTCCTCTCTTTCGGTTTGTGTCCTGCTTTTTACTGCTCTGCCCCACTCATTGCTATTTCTACAGTAGTTTTGTCTCTAGAGGAGAGAGGAGGAAAGAAAACAAATTAATCCTTTAGTAAATAGTTTGACATGAATGTTATTGTGAAGTTTACCTCTAATGCTTCAAAAGCTTCAGCATAACTTTGTTTGCCTGTACAGTTACTGGGCTATACAGTTCTTTGTGCGGACCCTGAAATTAAAAAGCTGGTTTTGGTTTTGTAACTTGCAGGGAACACAGAGATTTCTGTAAGAACCAGTGTTGTTTCTTACAGTATTTTTAAGGAGCTTGCCTTACTGGATTTAAACAAAACTACCCTTTGACTGGGCTGATACTACAAAATGCGTTTCTCTGTTGTTTTATCTGTGGAATCGTAACCTTGAATCTTGACTTAGCTGGCAGGAGCCAAAGAGCTATGTCTCAAGGTCTGAAATGACAGTGGATCTACATTCAAGTACTCTGGGCTTGTCTTGATTTATATTGCTGTCTTCCTTGCATAAATGATGGCTGTTTTTTTGGTTTTCTGACAATAAGTGAGATCAGTGCAGTAGCCTGTTTTCAGAATAGGGCTTGGTTGGTTGAAATTAGACAACGAAAGTACGCATGAGTGAGCGCATGTACAACATATTTGTAGTTGTGCCTTAAAATTCAGTCTTTGTCTCTTCTTGGAGCCCAGTCAGGTTTGGTGACTATATGCTTTTGATCTAGAAAAAGAAAAGTTAGATATAAACACAGGGGGAGGGGGGCAGGGGGGAGATAAGGGGTGGAGAGGAGGAATGAGAAAAGGCATGCCAGCTAGTGCAGCTGCAGGTTTTGAGCTTTGTAGGAACTGAAGCAAGGCTGTAGGCTGTCAGCACAAGTGAAGAGCCAGAAAAGATCTGACAGACATAAACATGACTGCTTTCTTCAGCTGTAGAAGTGCAAAGGAACAAACACAGATCTTGACATACATCTTCCTCCTCCTTAGATAGTGTTACAAAATACATGGGTAGTCACCAAGTTTTATAACCCATCAAAGCCTAGCTTACTTGGATAACAGAGAAATATTAGTTGGCTCCAACTGTGTAAGCCTTATATTTGGGAGATAATTAGAAATATCAGATGTCTTACTGTGGATATCTGTGGAGAATATCATGTTTTGTTTTCAGAAATTTTAAGCAATCTGGTGGCACAGCTATTCGAAATCCTGGGATGATTTGCGTGTCACAGTGAATGT
Organism: Cariama cristata; assembly: GCF_000690535.1. Taxonomy (NCBI): domain Eukaryota; kingdom Metazoa; phylum Chordata; class Aves; order Cariamiformes; family Cariamidae; genus Cariama; species Cariama cristata. The sequence continues at coordinate 60,910 of NW_009627661.1, forward strand.
GCACGATTTCACAAATTGCTGTTACGCAAAGGCTGAAATCACCAAGAATAACCAGGATTTCTTGACTTTGATTCCACAACCCTTCCATGTGCAAAGAGAGCCTCCCGTGTATTAAAATGGGCCATTTCCTTACTCCTGGAGATCTTAACTTCAACAATGGAAAAAAACCCTTGAAGGTAAATAAATGTAAGTCCTATATCTTTACTCCAGCTTGATGTTAACCTTTTTCACTTTGCCATTTAAAAAAAAAAACACCCACCATAAATGTGATTCCTAAAAGAAAAGAACTTGGTTGCAAAACACTCACCTCCTTGGAATGAAATAAGGATGAGATAACCTGATTAAATGAAGGACATCTCAGCTGAAAACACGACGTTTCCTGTTTGAAGAATTTTAAAACACTGGACTCCATTTGAGTTTGGAAAACTGGCTTTCCCTTCAGGAAGTGTTCGCTCCCTGCTGCTCTGCAAAAACAGTGGAAAAGAGAAATCTTTTCAAGTCACTGTTTCCACTGTAAATAGAAGAAGAACTTGTAATGCCTAGTTTCCATTTTCCTCTTTGTTGTTGTTATTGCTGGGGATCTCAAAAATCCCTATTTTCCTTTTCTTGAGTGAAGCCCACAAGGTAACCAGAAAAAAAGTTAAAAAAAAGGCTTGTGGGAGAGCAAGAGAAAAGGAAGGATAAGAGGCAGAGAGAGAAGAAACATCTGGACTTCGTGGATCAAAGGAGTAAACAAGTTTGTGTGGTATATGTTTTTTTGGAAATGCTTGTGTTTGAAGAATCTCTTTAAAATACCCTGCTCCAGGAACAATACACAGCAGTAATTGCATGGCAAGCCCTAGTGGGCGAGAGGAGCAGCCTTTCCCATGGGCCGCCTTCCCAGTGAGCAGAGCCTTTCTGCTTCCTCTCTCCTTGACACATGCTTGGTTACGCTTATTTTTAACATAACTGAGGTAGGTAGAAAAACTTCAGGTATCGACATGAAAAGTGAATCATACTTGTATTCTAAGAACCCTTTCCTTTAACAACTCTGTTCCTTGTTTCTCTGAGTAGCATGGATCTGAAGTGCCACTGTAGAGGGACCCTCTCCGCCTTGCAGATATAGCCTGTGTGGTCGGTACCCAGCAGATGAGAGGAGGCAGAGAAGGTTGTTGCATTGGTAATTCTGCCTGTCAGTGCTCATGAAAACTTGTTCTAAAAACAAGCACATACTTGGACATCTTAATTGTGCTTTCAAAGTGCCCCTTTGCTTAAGGAAGCAAGGGGAGAGAGAGGCTCTTAGATGTCTTATTAGCAGGTCAGTAGTGTCCAAATTGCCACTTTGCTAGGAAAAAGTATGAACAAAACATTTATTTTGAATTAGTCTCAGGGGAGAAGGTCTTAAAGAGTAAAGAAATGCAGTCACACTGTTGATAAATTTGCCCAGCGCTGTAATTATTGTGAAATACCAACCTAAATGTCTGTCTTTCCCTCTTTTAGTCGCACATCATGGTTTTACTGGTACTACAGAAACCCTGATTGTATTACCCTGGCATTCTCAGAGACTGTTAAGCAGGAGTCTTCCCTCTCTTGCTATAAAACTCATCTAAATGGAAAACACATTGTCTTCATTATATGGCAGTGTTGAATGAACAGAGTTGCCATAGCAACAGCCATCTGAGGCCTTGCTGATTTCAGGCCAGTGAATGGGGTAGACAAACAAAGTACCTTCAAAACCAGAAGGGAACAATTGCTATTCATTCAAGCCAGGTTTAAGATCAGCAAATGTCTTTAGCAAAAGAAATGCAGATAAGAAAGTATCAGACATGGCCGGAGAAGAATAACAGAAAATTATCATAATCTTAAACTTTTCTGCCTGGTGGTATAGCATGAAAGATGATTCTTAAGGTTAAAAAAAAAAAAAAAGAGCTGAAGAGACAAACCACAGTTTGCCCACAACCTGGCATAGCAGCCTAAATGTTGGGAGTTGATGTGTGGAGTCTTTGCAGTGCTGGCAGTCTGCCAAGGAGTGCCTGAAGGATGGGTCAGCTAGGGCAGGGCAGGTGTGGCAGGAGTGCCCACGAGTGAAGGTGGCCATGTCTGTGCTCAGGGCGCAGGGCAGGTGTGGCAGGAGTGCCCATGGGCAGAGGTGGCCATGTCCCTGCTCAGGAGGCAGGCTCTGCTGCAGCAGCTCATGCTGAGGGGGGAAGGAGCATCTTGTGTGTCCGAGGTTATTAATGAAGAGCTAGACGACATGACTTTGGTCGTGAGCCTCCACAGATTACTCAATGGCACTTGAAGGTAGTCAGGAGCCCTGGTATGTTTGTTTCACCATTTTGTTGCTCCTGAAAGACTGTGATATGCAGCTTTACGTATGACATGGTTGACATAGCAAACATAAACCCCGGTTAGACTTAATATATATTCACATAAAATGCCAAGAAACTGACTGTGAAATGTTTGCCTTGCATTAGAGATGAGGTGCATGTATGTGTTTTCTTTCTCCTTAGTCCTACACAAAAATTTAAATAATATTATGACTAAAGTACCATTTCTGATCTCAGTGTTGTCTAACGTGTAGAGATACAAAGAGGCAGAGGCAAGAAAATGAGCATATGCAGGTCGCATATTGTGTTGCCAGTGTGCTTTTAAGGTTTCTTTTGAGTGCGGTAGGGCAGTGAAAGGCTCTCTCCTGGCCCCTGTGTTGGATCTGACAGTAGCTGTCACATGCAGAGGCTGCAGTGCAAATGGCTGGCGCAGCAACAGGAGGAAAAAGGCAGGAGCAGGTTCAGGAATGGGATTATGTATGGGAGTCTGTGTCATCTTTTACCGAAGTGAGCACTCTGGGTTGGAGGCTACCTCAAGTGATGAGCTGGATCACTGGGTCCCTCTCTGGGAGGTCCTGAAGAAAAATTCTTCTATGTGTTTATTCTTGTATGTTAGGTAGCTCAAGGAAAAAAAAGTTGCAACAATACGTAAGACGCACAGCTTGCTACTGTCTAGGCACAGTAGTCAGCGTGAGAATATAAATTGCGTGCCGTACCAGCCAGGGAGTTGGAGCCAAGGTGCCCTTGTGAGAGAGAGATCAAACCCCTTGCTAATAACAGGAAAATTGTTAACTTGGGAAGCTGGTCTTGAAGATGGAGTCTGTCAAACTTTACCTGTTTTCACTACTATATTTTATATAGCCTGTGTATGTGAAGAAAGGGTTATAATAATTAGTGATCAGTTGCGAATGTTAAGAAAACTCCTTAACAGTGATATAATACTGGCAATATGTATCACCAATAATACAGTGTAATTTCAGGCTGTTCACAAAGGCATATTCCTATGTTAATCATCCTTACAAATAGGGAATGGTGTAACAAGGTGAATTTCTCACCAGTAAAGTTTCTGTTAGTATAATGGGTATTTTTAATTTTTTTTTCAGAATGGGGAGAAATATTTAAAGTACAAGTCTCTTTCACCTAGAACTTACATGAATTTGGACTGAGAAAATATTTGGAGGATAATGCTGAAGATACTGTAAGATGAAAGACAAGTCACCTCACCTTGAATAAAAACTTATTTTGTAGTTGATTATGAATAGACAGGATAGGCAAGATTTAAATCCTGGCAGCAGAATTATTAGAGGATGAAGAGAAATTAGACTGACGTATTGAGTTTAGAAGACAACTGTTAGGAATGTGGGGGAAATATGAAGTAGGGAATAGTATGGAGGTGAATCAAACATCTTTTAGTCTCTCTTCGTAACATAAGAACAAAGATGGTTTTGCTGAAACTGAAGGGCAAAAGATAAAAAGCAAACACATCTGACAAGTGATAAATAACACAGAGAATGCTGCCACTGGAAGGCCAAGATGGTAGGCAGATTCAGAAAATTGCAATTAGTTTCACTTGTGTGAATATATGTGCCTGTGTATTTCATATACACACACCAATTTAAACTTCCACATGAGTTCTATTAATTAGATTTGTCTCCTTCTTAGTAAAACACATAAATTAATGCAGTTGTGTCTAAATTGTAGATAGCAAAAACTTCTCGCTTCTATAGTGGAGGCTATTGCTGGATTGTCGGCTGTAACCTTCAATAGGTGTGGCTCTGGTTGCTCTGAAGATACGATGCTGCAATACCTTGCTTTCTGCTTTTGTTGATGAAAGTTGCCAAGAGGCGCACACAAACAAAGGTTTTTATTTTCTTATTGGTGATACTATTATTATTCTGTGAAAGTGCAGTGTGTTCTAAGGCTTTGGATTCACTCTTGGTTTATGTAATGCCACAGAGAGTGATCCACAGTTATCTGTGCAGCATTATAAACAGATGAGGATTTGTTCTGTCTTTACAATATTATCAGTTAGGAGTCTGAGCATTGTGCCTTGTGAGAATTTTGGGGGACTGACAGTGGGCACTTTGGACATGTATTTCCAGCTATATTTTCTGAGAAGTTTGAATGGATTTGGCGTGTTTATCAAACTATAGATGTAAAGCAGACATTTATACATATATCTTATTTAGACTGTGATTAATGGCATGTTTCTCTCCTACTTCCAAGGAATTAACAATTATTCTGAAAATGCTGGTTTTAAATGCAAGTGTTTTACTAACAGGTTCTAGAGGCAAGGTATGTAAGTTGGTACATGCGGAATTGTGGTTCAGTCTGTTGTGATAACTGGATCAGGGTTATAACTTTCAGATATTTCCAGCGTAACTGTGGAGTTTGTTTTTGCCCTTTCTCCACGTCTGTCTCAAAGTATTACAACTATGAGTACTGAGAACCAGTGTACCTAATCTCTTTCATCCTCATTTGTGCATCCCGGGAGAAGTTATGCATTTAGTCCGTGGAAGGTAGGTGAAATGCATGTGACGGCTGTCCTGTGTGCTAGACCACACCATTGCTTGTGATGTGAGCTTGGCAACTGGGAACACTTAAGGTTCCTCAACAGTGGTGCTTATACAGCATAGTTAGGATCTGCCTTTTCCAAAGCTTTCCTCACGCTTATGTACAAATGACTAACAGGGTTCAGGACATGGTTCCTGTGTCTTCAGCAGTTCATGCTTTCTACTTGTGTTTTCTGGTGTTAGTACCTCAGTGAGCCTAAGCCTCATCTAATACAAAGGCAGAATGCGAAGAAATAGCGTTACAGGTTGAGCAGCAAGGTGAGATGATGGATGCATGTCTCCAAAGCAGTCATTAGACGGATATTTCATTTTCCTGTGTGGGATCTTGGTTAGATGTGGAGCTTGTAATTCAGTAGCATCACTGAAAAATTACTTGACTAGATAAAATAGGGGCAACTTTTGAGTACTCCCCTTTTTTCATGTCAGGGAATTAGTTACCAGATTTTAGAGTGTTTTGATACTTTAGGTAATGAGCAGCAAGAATAGTAAAAAGAACAGTTAACTTGGAGCAGTTCTAAATGTTAGAAGTTTCTCCTTTTGCTAAATGTGACCTGGAGAATGAAGTCAGTGATTCTTTTTAGCAAGGCATGCTGAGTACGTTCTAAGAGACACAGCAAGTGAAACAACCCAAACCATGGCAGTAAGATCACTTTTATTTCCTTATTGCAGTGGCATCCTGTCTCACTTGGTTGCCTTGCTGCTTCAGTAGGGTTCAGTAGTTTCCACGTTATGTTCCAGTGCGCTCAGTCCTGAGGACACTCAAGAGCGTCCCGAGAGAAGCCCTTTCTGAAGAAGGGCGGCCCTGCTAAAGCATTATCATCAAACTTCTTTGGTTGAAATTGAAGAAAGTTACTCCTAACTCTTCAAAAGAGGCTGCTGTGTCTGATCCCCAGGAACTTGTAAGAGGAAGGGATAATCTAGATCATTGAAACTAGCCTTCTGCAGAAACAGACAGCCACATCATGATTCTTGACTCATAGGCATCAGGGGATCTACTTCATGTATTGTACTTGTGTCTGATCCATCACAGAATAGAATGGGAGCCAGCAAACTCTATTGTTATCTCTGTATGGTGAGACAGGGCTCGTGGTTTCACTGCTTAGATTCTAGGAGGTGACAGTGAAGGTGTCAACCTGTGGGAACTTTTCAGTTCTCTTTGCATATTATCCCAGTAACTTGTGAGTTTATTTTCTAATATAACAATTAGTAGAGAACCTTAGGATGTGTTTTATATGTAAAGCATAGGAGGCTTCACGAAAGTTTGTGACCAGGTTGTGTCTGACAGTCTTGAAGAACGAGACTGTTCCTGTTCCCAAAGGGACAGTCTGAATAAACAAGGTATGAGACTAAAAGAAAAGTGTTTTTCCAGAGTTATATTGTAGCCTGCAGATGAAACTGGAAACAGCATATCCATGCAACTACAGTGAATGTGAATAACTTGGAGACTAACTTGTTAGGAAGCCACTAGATATGTGGGTTGTATCACTGAAGATGAAAGATAAAGGGATGGGAATTCCTTTCTAATGGAAAGGAAGATTTTCAGTAAGGGAAAACAAAATCACGTGGTGGTGGAGTCGTAGACCTGGCCAGGGCATAAATGCTGATATGCTGTAGTCCACAGGTGACCTACTGGTGGTTATCTGGACAAGCAATGAATAGATGAGTTGTCCATTTTCTTGACATGACCCATTTCATCGTGGAGACTGACATTATCAGAATGGAGACATTGCCCATTACTGCTACTTCTCAGTCTTCTTTGGAATTTAGACAGTAAATTCAGATAAATACTTGTCCAAAATATTTTCTTATTTACTGAGACGTCTTCTAACTTCTTATATTGACTCATACCTTCACCCACTAATGCACTCATGCGTGTGTGTGCCTTGCTGAACACAGGTATAATCTATGAAGGACAGTTATTTCCAGGGAATTGCATTACTGCCTTCAAGTGTGATGAAAAAAAATAATTGGAATAGAAGTTGTTTTCATTCTACCTTAAGAAAATGTAGTTTACTTGGGTGTGTGTTGGCGTTGGGCGAGAATTACATAAGCTGCGATTTATTGTGACTTTTTATAAAGAGACTATCAAGAAGTTCCTATGTCCTTCTCTTCTTGGTGGTTTTTTTTTTTGAAACAGCTTTGTGAATAAGAATTTTTGCTTTGTTTTTTGTTTTAAATATTCATATTAAATAATGTTAATATTTATGAATTATAGAAAGCATCCAAAAGCATGCTCCAAATAAGATAGCAGTGAGAAACAGTGGGAGTAGCAGGGTGGAAAAGAGCACTCTAATGTTTCCCAAAGTGGTGTTGAAAGCTGTTGTTGTATACTTTGACAAGGAGAAATATCTGATTTGCATAAAGCACAGCTTCACAACAGTTGTAATATGGGAAAGGCTGGGAAAGCCTGAGTAAGCTGCCCCTCCTTGGTCAAACTTCATGCTCATGTTAATGTTCCCAAAGATACGTATGCACGTACCTGCTCTAAACTGCACAGAGCTCAGATTACCTCTCCTGGCAGGGAGGAGAGCCAAGTTACTATCTGTCTTGAGTTTTTCAAAGCTGATTCTTCAAGCTGTCTTCTCTGGGCATCTGACATCTTCCTGCTTCATAGTTGACTCCAGCACACCACTTACTGTGAGAATCAAAACAAGGTAATTATAATCTGATTTCAGTGGATCTAAGCAGAATTAAAAAATACATGTCTGTGTAGTGGAAAGAACAACATTTTGGACTAAGCCTATAAAGTCTTAGCATTTTGAGACACTGTTAGAAATACAAGTGTACATAAAGGAATTAAAAATAGGCAGCAGAATAAAAGCTAGTAAGAGTTTCTTATCAGTATCAATACAAAGAGTTTAGTTAAGATAGCTCTACTAACAGTCTTTATTTGCAGATATCAAATTCTGCAAGGAAAAAAAAAAAAAGATTCCCTTTTGTTTATGATAATACTGGTAAAAACCAGTGCACCTTTCCAGTGCTGTGACTACCCATCTCAACACTTAAAAGCCCAGGTGGCTTTTCAAGCCTATTGTGTGAAACACACTAGCACTGTGTGAAATAGCCATGGTGTGGCTGTGGCCACGTCTGCTACCTGTCAAACTGAAGGACCTGAACACCTCTGAACTCCTGATACTTAGCAGTGCAGTTGTATAAGCCCCAGATGTGCATATGCTTCTATATACCTCCAGGTGATGCTAAGGAAAATGGGAACCAGCCTAATAGCTAAATTTAAATCAAATTATAAATAATTTTATTCAATTCCGTTTCCATTTAAAAATTGATTTGGTTCAGTGATAGGCATGTGACTGCAAGCCCTGAAGACTGAAATGCTCTTTATCTACAGAGCAAGCACACAACTGCCTTGACCCTTATCTAGAGGGACTCTTTAATCTGTTAATTCAGTTTTTATGCCCATTCAGTTCTTGACCTCTCTGACTCAACTTCTAGTTAGTGACACTCGTGATGGTTGTTTCTGTGACAGAGACACCTGCCCATTAACAATGGGACTGAGCTGAACAACCTTTCTCTTCTCATCCGGGCCACTAAACAGGCAGATGGTGGCAACATTTGGTCACCACTGATTGGGCTTGCGTTTGAACTCTTGACCCAAAGGTGAAGGCCAGTATATCCTATTAGGAATATGAGCCATCGCATTTAGTTTTAGTTGTGATACCTAGCCTGGGATGTGTGTGAAGTCAAACATTTCACAGATATGCGAAGGAAAGGAAGATGTTTCTCCTCCATCTGTTCTTTCTTTTATTGTTACATGCTATAGTTAACTCTGTCAAGTCTTCATGTTAGCAGCCTTTTGCTTAAAGATTGTATCGTGTTAGTGAAAATTAACTAGCGAGAAAAACACACTCCAAGATCCTATCCCAGGAACAATTCTTCATTTTCCCATTGTAAAACACAATCTTTCTCTCTCTCTTTTTTTGTACTCTTCATACTGTTGCTGTCATTTTTGCTTACATAATTAGTAAACAGTTTTCCTGAGGGATGGTTTTTCCTATTAAAGTGACCCCTGCAATTCTCTTGCTATGCACTCTCTGACTTGCCCACCTACAGCACAATGTGACTTTTTCTTCAGTGTGGTTACCTGTTGGTCTCTTTAAACTTAGTGTGTGTAAAACTATTAGTATCTAGTACTGTGCCACTAGTTTCATTATTCTGTGGTTCTGTGGCCTCTAATACATAATTTACTCTGTCCCTTTCGTCTTTATTTGTAAAACTCTACATTTTTTGAAGGCCAAAAGATTATGGATTTCCACTTCTTTCCTGAAAACCTCAGTCAAACAGGGGCGGGGCAGGGGGGGTGGGTATGTGTGCAGGGAAGCGTTAGTAATCCATGACTTATAAAGTATCAGTACGTTTCTATTTAGATATAACGAAGATGGATATGCAAGTTATTTAGCCCTATAAAGAACTGCCATCATGAGCTGACAAGAAAAGGTCTCCAAGTTGGAAAATACCCTGAGGCTTACACTGCAAGCACTGCTACCAGGCACACTACAAGATTCATAGTTGCTTGAAGTTGCTGATGGATCAGCAGTTCTACAGTATGAAACAACAGGGTGCAGAATTTCTCAATCTGCTGGTTAGATCATGTGCACTGCATTTTATCTGCTTACGTGGTGTCTGGATCTGTTCATTGAGGTATCATTTCCAGTTTTAGTAGTTTTAGTCTTATAAGTATGAACAACAGAATAAAGCAGGTTGGAAGATTACAGGCGAGCATTTCAAAGTACGTAATAAGAGGGCAATTATTGTTAGATGAGTTTGTGTGTGATGTCTGTTTTAGTAAACTCTTACTCATGTTAACTATCACTCTGTCTGAGCCTAGGCATTCTCCGCTACTGAGCAGTTAGCCCTTCTGCAGCGCTACGGTGTGTACGTGATGGGACTTTCTGTGACTGTGGGTTAGTTCTGGGGTTTCCCTAAGCAGCCCATCAGTGCCACTTTTCTGGCCCATCAGCGTTGCATAAACCCACACAGTCTGCTCCTGCTTTCCCATACTTGATGTTGCATTATGGGAAGCACGTTAGATTAATTATACTCCCAACAGCTCAGACCACCTATGAAGATAAAGAAGCACTCGCTGACAAATGTTAGTCATACATACTCCCTGTGGAATCTCACTAGAGGGCACTCCTGGTTTTAGCATTGAAGAGATTCTACCAACTTTATTTTTTTTTTTGCTGGTACCTGGGGCAAGCTATCCGAGTGGCTTTGGAGACTCCACCATGACTATGGAGACTTGATAAACCTTTAAAAGAAAATTGTCTCACAAAAAGTCTTGGGAGATGCTTTCACAGGAAGAAGAGAATTGAACCTTAAAAGATTATAAGTGTAAATGTATGGAGACATCCTGAGCTGGAGGATTTGGATATGGTACTTTCTGATTCGATTTTTTCCAAAAACAAGTTGAGCTCTGGAGTTACTAACTGTGATATAGATGCCTGTAGGGGAAGTGGTAAGGAAATTTTTGCCGACTTTTCACATTGAGTATGCTGTCTGAACTGTTATATTTGCACTGAGCAAGGACTCAGCCTTCCTACTTAATAATTATTGCACACAGTTGAATGATAACAAGAGTAACCAAAACTTGGTCTTAGTGGGCAGAAATGACATTCAATGAGCAATTTAATGTAAGGATAAGACCAAGCTGCTAAAATCTGAAGGGAGCAGACCCAGGTTTGCGGTTCATCTTAAATCATGATTAAGGGAAAACAAGGGGTATAGAGTGCCCTTAGTCGATATGTGACTTCGGAAACAAATTTTGAGCTCTCAAACTCACTAGGAACTGCTAAACAATGGAGACTTTTTTTTGTTTAATAACACAGTTCATCCAGATGTCAATAATTAAGTAAAACAGCGCATCATCTTGATTGCCCAGTGGTTGGTAATCAGTGCAGAGCTGAAGACTGCTTTGTAACCAGCAGTTGGTGTATTGCAGGCTGCCTCTGCAGGAGCTGTGAGCCATTTGAAGAGAAAAGATGCACAAGGACAGCTAACCAGCCAGCCACTAGCAAATGAGAAGTGCAAGTGTTACGCTAGCAAAGGTGAGACGAGGTGGTGGCCTGTCTGTTCCTGGGAATTCATTACATGCCTGCATGTCCTGAGAAGGGTGATAAGGAAGATATGTGCAAGAGATTTGCAATTCTGTTTACTTTCAAAGTTGTAAATCAGTAGCACTCTTCTCTATTAAGGCTATACCAGAGCAAACAGGAATGTGCTAATGGTCTTGCCCAAAGTGTCATGTTCTTTGTGCCCGTTTTAAAAATTTGTGCTAGAATAAACTCTCTGATAAGGACTAAGAGAGTAAGTAATCTCAAAGTCTTGTAATTTTTTTTAATAATTACAGGTGGTAATACATCATACTGGACTCCAGGCTTGTTTTTTTTTCAGGACATTCATCTAAGCGAGCTTTTGTAATTTGGCTTTGTGCATAGCTGAGAGAGATGTGTTTAATTTAAAGAGAACACTGGTATTGCAATATACTTCATCTAGCTGCTTTTATGTTACCTGTGTGATTGGGCTAATTGAGTAGTTCATAATTTTTATGTATCTATTACTGTAACACCCTGGGAAAATGTATTATCCCTGTTCCATTGCTGTTAAACAAGTGCATAGGAAGACCCATGTGACTTGCGCAGGCTTCCATGGGAGGAATGACAAGAGGATTTGAATGCAGCTTCCCAGATCCCTTGACTAGGTCTCCAAATAATGGAGAAATTCCTCCCATTTTATTATGTTTGAAAAATATGTAGGTTTGCATATGTTAGTGTAGAGAATGAGGCTTGTATAAATTACTAAATACATTACATAAAATATCTGTGTCCTACAAAAGTCAAGCCTCTGGAAAGGTCTCTTCACCATATTTATTTTTAGTGATTTTTGGAAGTGAGTATACTTACATTTTACTAGTGCGCAAGTAGAATGTGCAGTAACATATTTACATACAATTTACAATAAAATATAGGTCTTATTATGTAAGAACCAATTCTGATATTTTAGTAGTGAGAAGCCAAGGATTATGTAATAATTAAGGATGTTCTTTTCAGATACTTTTAATTCTACCCAAATTAAAATTAATGTGCTTTGTAACGTTGGCATATAATTTCAGAAGTGTCTAAGAAATAAAGTTTTGTTTTCAAAAATGAGACTGGGACTAAAAAGTCTGCATCATCCTCCAAGTCAGTGAAGACTCTGTTCATCCAGAAATTATCTAAGAAATTATCTAGACTTGCTTTATGATCAATAGGCAGAAACAGGTATCTCCAGAGAGCAATTTGTACCACCAATTTTTGCCATCTGTCTCAGCAAGGGACGGACTGCCCTCAGAAAGCACTGCTCTCCATTGACTATTGATGGAGCCAGGATGATGAGCTTAGACCAAAGCCTTACTTTGAGATGGCTAACATGAACAATCCACGCCAAAGTAATTTCTGAAAACATGAGAGTTCTTGGTCCTTTCGTGAAGGTAGGAGAAAAGTCACTAACTAAATCAAAAGTTTGGGGTTTTTTTCTGTGCAGAAATCTCTAGGGAAACTAAAAGGATGAGTCAACCATATAACCATACTCTATTGAAACTAAAATAGATGAATTCTCTTAATTTTTTTGAAAGCTTTACTTGCTATTAAAATGTTTTTTACACCACCATATAGAAATGGAAGACTAGTACTTTCTACCATGGGTTAAAATGTTGAGGAGAATTTGAGCTGTGTTTTGTTTTTTAATTGTTGTTGGATTTGGGATGTATCATCATACATTTAAAAAAAAAAAGCTTTTTCAATTCTACAGAACACAAAATGTGGGAATCTATTCCATACCATGCACTTTCTAACAATACATGTGTTAGATATGTGTTCCAAAATAGAAGCCAAAGATGACAGCAGATCTGTACGATATGTAACACAGTCCCTACGGACCTAAATTAATTACAACTCAGCAAATACTAACTTTACAGACGAAGTTAAATGTTTTGTGGCTGTTACTGAAGGGTGAGCAAATGCTTTCATTTTTCTTAACTGTTGTGGTACTTGTGTATAAGTTTGAAAGTAGAATTACTTTTTCCACTGATTTGCCTTTTTCCTTTTGTATTGGACAAAATATTTATTGTTTCCTTTTTCTAATAGAGCTTGAAATTAATTTTATAACTACATTTCTTAGTGCAAAATCCATGACCACAGTGCTCAAAGAGAACTATTTATTTTTAGCTGAGACTACAGAGCAGAAAAAGGTTTTTACATAGGTTTCAGGTTTGTTTTTTAAAAAGCCACTGAGGCATGTGCATTTTCTTTAATTGCTGTTTTAAAAAGTTTAAGTAACCAGCTCAAACCTTACGTAATTAAACATATAGTACTCAAATTGCAGTAGCATGAAATGCTATGCTATTTTGCTATATTTAAATTTTCAGTAGTACTATATCATTAATTCAAATTTTTTTCAGTGGAACTTTAATTGCTCTGTGTGCATTTTATTTATATTTGAAGGTCTCTATGATGTTTTATCAACAAAGCTTTAGGAAATTTAAGAAGTGAAAAGCTCTTAGTAGTTTGACTGTCATAATTCACCTGTAAAAATAAGGATTCTTTGTTTTTCCCAAATGACTTCAAAGGGAAACTTGCTCAGCCCATGAGTAAGAATTCCAGGGGTGCTGCAAACTCAGTCATGGATTTAGTAATCTGTTGATGTTTGTTTGGAGAGTTAGGGCTTCTTTTTGTTGATGCAGTCTGCCTGATAATAAAGATTGGGCGGTCAAAATACTGTGCACCAGTTGACAGCTCTGTTCATCATACATATCTCACTTTTTTTGCAGAGTTATCAATAGTTGAAGTAACCTTACTTTTGGTTTTGTAAGTGAAAAGCTTTGTAAGCTCCAACATACGGAGATGAAGTATGTGCTGAAAAAACAGACCCTTTGCATAGTAATTTTTGTATCTGTAGTTTTATTTTAAGTGATAGAGCTGCTTTTTAGCATGGGTTTTAAAGTGCTCTTTATTGTGAGTTTCATGGTGTTAATTTTAGGAGGAGATGCTCCTACCTCTGACTTTTAAATATGACACAGAGAGCATCATTTTGCATCAGTGATAGCTAGTAGAAGGAAAAAAGATTACAACTTGTGAAGAATTGGTATTGAAAAACTGTGAGTCTTGATGAAGAGCAGGAAATCTTGGAATACTTCCAAGAGGGGGGCAGGGGAGGCTTGAAAGCTGAAAAGGAATTCCTCATGACTAAGAGCATCTTTGTAAAAATTAGGTTTTGTATTTCTATTGATCAGAGTAGCTGGATAGTTCCAGGGATAATTAAACCTGAGACAGAGACGCAGCTTTATGGTATTGGGCCTAGTTCTTCAATTTTCACCAAAAATCATTATCTTAAAAATAAATATTTACATTTGTGTTCAATAATTCTGTTGGGAACCATAGATCTGTAGTAACAGACTTATTTTGAGACCTGCACAAGCAGGAATTGCATTTCTCTGCAAATTTTGGACAGAAACCAGTAGTAAATTATCTGGCTGTAGGTACTTCACGCAAAGCGTTCGTAATTATGGATCATAAAAGCCTGTAGCCATGTCTTCAACTGTGGTTTATACTACTGGATGCCTCAGTGTTTAGGTTTTCAAGCTGAAACATCTTAAACCTGATTTCAGAAAGCAGAGAGCACCTGTCTTTTGAGGATAAATCATGTCAAGAAATACAGAATTTGGATACTTGAACTTGTTCAATATTTCTGATGTTTTGCCATGGTCTGAGCAGCAGTTAGATGTGTACTTGGTTTTAGAGAAAATATTTTGCCCTGCTAAAATTGCTACAACTTTTTTTAAGGAGGAAAAGTTTAAGCATAATTGTTAGTAGAATCACAATGAGCATTTTTGTAGGTTCCCTTAAGTGCAGACAATGTTTTCTGGTTAATATTTTGATTATTTGATGCAAAAATGTAAATTGCTAAAATACTCCACATCAGGTCTTCCATTTAGCATTGTCCTTCCACACTGTGGAGTAAACTAATGAATTACAGCATGATTACATAGCACATAATTAACTTTGTAATTAATATGCAACTGCCACTTAAACTAAAGTACTGCTTATAAAGATGTACGGCAACAGTAAATCACAGGTCAGAAGTAGCACTTTGGAATTTTCAAAAGAATGAGAGTAAATGCAGAATCACTTACAGCAGCTGAGTAAGTTAATTAAAAGGCAGATTAATTGTGAATGTCCTGTTTAATTTTAAATACCTTTGTTATTTCTTTTCCCTGAAGAAAGAACAAGTTTAAAGCATAACTCTCTCATTGTTTTCTTAGCTGACATATTTAAAAATGAGCAGTTGTTTAGCTTTAAACTGTCCTGGTTGTGATTAAGAGTCGGTTAGTATTCCTTTCTTGTCTTGCTGCGTAGAAGGGTAGGATAAAACCAACTGCTTTTTTTACTTTGAATTAATTCCAGCTTTCTGCAATGATATTTTTGAAATTCACATCAAGTCAGTGAAAGTTAGCTCAACCAACTCAATCTTTTGTCCTTCCAATTGGTTTTTAAGGAAAATGAGGATTTGTGTGCTGTGCTATTGGGAACCAATGAAGAATGAGCTGTAAGTTTGGTTACTTCAGACAAACTTATTTTTTACAGCAGCTGTCCACAATTGCTAGTATTTGCACCAGCGATGCTAATGCTAGAGGCCCTTGTGCAAACAGACCGCACAGTTCCACAGATATCCAGAGCAACGCGTCGGTAAAATTGCATGTCTTGCTGCAGGTTTACAAAGTAGTAGCCGGAGACCTGTCCTTTCCCACACCCTTATCCTTTCCATCTGTCTCCATGTGAAATGCTGTTGACCATCCCTGGTGTAGGTGTGGCCATACTGTCTTGGTTCAGACTGTGCTTCATCGATGGAAAGCACTTTTTAATGTGGTACCAAACACAGTATGCCAAAGGTTTCTTTTTTTCCAAGTGATGGGAATTTTTAAGCATCTCCATGATTTGTTTTCATGAAATATCATACAGCATTAATACATACTGTTTCTTTGACAGCCCTCATAAGTATGTGTGTTGTTAGGAACACTAACATAGAGGAAAACCAGATGGAATTATTTCTCTGTCTTCTCCGGGTGGTATTCACAGGAGGAGTTTTAGATACCGACTGACCTCAAGGTCACTCTTTTCTGTACTATGCCAGCCTAGAAGTAGAAATGGACACACACTGGAGAGCTCTGTACCCAGAGGCCATGGGAAACTAAGTGTTAGAGCTTTTCAACACCTTTCTGACCATCTGAAGGTGATGGAATACAGGAACTAGACCCTGCAAATGTGTCAGATGCTGTTGCATGCTATTCAATACTTCAGCATAGTCTCCTTGGTTGGCTTGATCTACTGTTGGGTATATCTTGCTTACTGTCTGGTTAAAAGAAATTAAACGGAATATGTATCACCATCAGTAGGAAATGGCTACCCTAAGCATATCACACGTTTTTTAGAAGAATTAATATGTTTTGTTAATGTCTCTATTGCAAACCAAACTAATTTTTTTGTGTTCAGCTATACATGACAAACAGTTCTAACTTCAGAGCTTCTGTGTTTCTGAAACACTTTGTGTATTCAGTATTCATGGTGCTCGGTATATTGTTGGTGGCTTCATCTATATTACGCCCTTTTGTTTTTTTCCTTTTTAAATGGCTAACTGAAACTTCTGACCTGGAACAAAATGTGATAGATGCTTCACAGTTTGCTCTTCATTCTCGATAAATAATCATTCAGCCATAATGATGTGCATTTCTCAGTACTCATGAATACCTACTGCCTGCTTGAATAGCTGAGGGGGAATATACACTGCTCTTACAAATCCTTCAGAACTGGCTTCTGCTTGTATTGTGTTTAGAAAAAAAATTTCAGTAAAACAAAACAAACAACAACAAAAGCAAACAGAAAAAGACCCAAACAAAAAATCAGAAATCCAGAAATTTTTGTTTTCTCTTTGCTGACTTTGTTTTCCTTCATTGGTCAGCTGCTTAACAGGCTAATTACTATGAAAACTAACATGTAAGAATAAGTGTCCTGAGTTACTCTTCAAGAATAAAACAATTACTGGAAGTAGGGTAGGTGCCATAAGTGGAGTCTAACCTAATGGAACTTGCAGGCAGTTTTGTTACTTGAGTTTCATGGGTCACTTAATGGGTCATAATATGAGAAACGGATCAGTTTTATAATAACTGGATTTTTGCTTTAGTGGCTCAATAGGGAAATGAAGCTTTAGGGAGGTGTCTGTTTCTGAAAATTATGTGCGGTATGTTCTTGGAGGTTCAGTTCTAGGCATTATGAACAGATGCTTCTGAGCTAATCTCAATTGTCACATTTCATGCATAAACCCTGGAGGATTAACAATATCAGGATTCCCTGAAAGTACTCCTGGAGGTTTAGCTTAATACTCTGTCCCAGGGAAGCATCCCACCTACTAACTTAACAAATACTTCCAGGCCTTCCCGAAGGCCTTCTCTCTAATGCTGATCGGAATAAGGCTAGAGGAGAGATGACAAAAGTAATAAACTGCAAAGCATTGGAACTTTGAGATGGCAAGTAAAAATCATGTGGCCTCAAAAAGTTGCAGTGGTCTCAACAGAAGTGAAAACATGAGATGACTTTACATTAAAAATTGAGAGTCATCAACGTCTGGTAGAGGAACAATCACAGCTCCGTAATGATGATTGAGTTGTAATAGTTGGGAAAAATGCAGGTGATTTAAAATATAAAAAAGTTAATTTGCTGTCTAGCAAATGACCACCTTTTTATTTTAAATATTTCAGTGACTATTCAGAAAAACTTTTATTTAAAAATAAATAAAAATAGTAATAATTTTAAAGTTCACTGTTGTCCGAAAACAGAGGTGCTTGCAATAGATGCTTCAATAAACCCTGTAACTGTAGAGGCATCAACAGCTATGTTTTTAACATATTAACAATTTTTCTTTCACTTATATATATAATATGTTGGGATCAGATGAAAAAAATTAGAAATATTTCCTTAAGCCTCTGTTAGAATGAGTTCCTGTCTAAACAGAAGATAAGGGAGGGAGTTTTGCTGCAGTTCTCTTCCATCACACACATTTATTTTTTTTTTACAATGAGCTTATAATATATGTTAACATTATGCTGACATGGACAGCTCTAGCCAATAGGTTAAAATTGTTAGGTAGTTTGTCTTTTTGACAGATCTTGTCTCCATGTCTAGCAATTTATATGACCTTCCAACTCTGATATTTTCCTTGCCAGTGCATGTCCTAAATGGCTCCTGCTACGTACTGGCCCCAGTTGGTTCTTAGAGACTGACAAGGCAGCTCATGCTTCACTGAACATGCGAGGAGTCCCACTGGGTCATCGTTGGTGTTAAATGCTGCTTTATTCTGTTGAGTGTTAAATGGCTTGTTCAATTCTTGAACATGTTTTGTTAAATGAATGTTTTAAGCTAATTTGAAAATTCAGTTTCTTGCAGGTAGGGACATGGCAATGGGATACAAAACGTATCGTATTTCCCATTATTTTCCCTTTGTAATTTAGTACATGAGATAATTTGTAAAAGCCTAGGCCAAAGCTGGGAATGGTCTGCATGACAGATGATTTAAATTGCAGATTAAAAAGCCCTGTTTCTGGAATAAATCTGCTAAATATCACTTGTGCAAACTTTTCACCTGTGTTCTGTAACACTTAGGATTTGTTGTTCAATCTTGCAAGAAAGTGTTTATATGCTTTTGTATATATAAATTGTTTCTTCCCTAGTATTTCATCCTGTTATATCTGCACATGTGCGCTTATGTATGTATTTGGGTGTGTTAATTTAATCAAAACCTTATAAATAGCAGCTCAGTTGGGTTTCACAAGGAAAGAGGCTTTTTTTGAAAAAAATTTGTGCTGATGAATTATTTTTCACAGACCAGTCAGAAAACTCTCAGGAACTTTTGCTTTTTAGACCTACCAGAGGTTTTCTTCCCATAGCTGTGTAACAGCATTGCAGATGCTCTGCAGTCCATTAGTAATTCTTGACATTAGAACAGGTATGAGGTATTAAAAGAACTTGCATTATGATACTGAGGTTTAAAGAAACGTGAGCTGTACATAATAGGAACCAATCCTTTCTAGAGTTTTGAACAAGTCTCTAAACAGAATCTAAAACGAGGAGAGGGAAGATGGCAGCTCTGATATAGTGAGGCTGAATGGGTGGCAGCAATAAACTAACTTACGCACTTAGTGGTACTTGAGACACTTGAAAATATAAATAAGTGTCATCTCAGGAAATTGATACCTAAATTGGTTTTAAACAATTTTAGAGAATGAACATCTATTCCTAACATCAACTGGAAATAGAATAGGACAACCTACAGAATTTTTTAACATGTTCTTCTTATTATAGATGAGGAAGGAGAGACTTAGGTGTTAGGACACTGTTTGGTGCTTACATCAAAGGTTCAAAACTGCCTGTGTTGTCACCTTGGACAAGTCACCTGAGAACATGCAACTGGTCTCCTGCAATGCATCTACGCTGTAGGACAGACTGGACTGTCAAAACTATAGTAAAGAACAAGTTTGGCTCCCTAAACTGAAGTCAACCTTTGACTGAAAGTATACAATTTTGTTGCTCAGCAGTGAAAATAAGTCGCAACATTGCTATATGATGTCATATGCATCCCCCTGAATTTTTTCAGGCCTATTGAATGCAGTAAAAATTTGTGTGCAAACTGAGTCCCTTCTCGTTGAAGGCAAAATGGGAAGAAGCTTGAAAATAGTCAGCTTGTTCAGTGGATTTACAACACTTGCAGGTGGTAGCCGGTCATCGTTCTGTGGAGCCAGGATCCAATCCGCAGACTTTTGACTGTTGTATTATAGCATCATGGGATATTTTCAGGGACTGAATCAATCTTACAAGGAAGCAATGCATAATATTTTTCAGTTACAGAACTGGCATTTTTGGGTTTCCATTTATTTGTTTCTTTGTTTATTGTTAACAGACTTAAGATTGAATTAGGGTAGGTGATTAATAAACACAACTTTTTACTAAAAATCTTACAAAGATCTTTATAATGCTTTAATGATTGCAAAGGAAAGTGATTAATTTTGCTTAACTTATACTCTACAAATTTTATGTCAGGGTCTTTTTTTCTATAGATTTGGTTTTTTCCCCTCACTTGCTGATACAAATGACTTTCAATCCACATCTTTTTCTGTCTTTCTGGGCAGGCCTGAGTCCCCAGTTCTTCAGGTTAGGGTTCTGTCTGTACATAATGTGGCTTAGTTCTTGCTTGTGCATACAGCTTCCTTTCTGAACAAAACCTTCTGGAGGCAAGAAAGGGTTTATGTCCTGATTTTTGTCCTGCTATACAGATGGTCATAATACCTAGTATTACAGTAATACATCTGTATTTGAGCTGGTAAGAAAAAGAGAAGGTTGTTGAATTTTGTTCTTCTAAAGAAGAGATGTAGTAGTTGAACTGAAAAGTCATACTTTCCCCCATGGTATTTCATAGAAGTAGGAGGAAGATTGCATTTTGTCATGTGTTGTATTATAGATACCCCATTTGCCTGTACATCTCCAGTATTTCTGCCAACTTGTAAAAAGGTTGGTGAGTTTTTTCTTTTAGACTTTTCTTTCAAAATTATTCTTGTTTGCCTGCAGGTACCTTAAGGACTTGTTTAATTGTTGCTGCTTTGCTGTTTGCCAGTAACCAAGAAGTCAGCTGTTGGTAGAACACATTTAGAATCATAGAATTGTTTAGGTTGGAAAGGACCTCTGGGATCGTCAAGTCCAACCATAAACATAGCATAAACCAAGTCCACCACTGAACCATGTCCCCAAGCACCACATTTACATGCTTTTTAAATGCCTCCAGGGATGGTGACTCCACCACTTCCCTGGGCAGCCTGTGCCAATGCTTGACAACCCTTTCAGCTAAGAAATTCTTCCTAATATCTAGTCTAATTCTCCCCTGGTGCAACTTGAAGCCATTTCCTCTTGTCCTGTCGCTGGTTACTTGGGAGAAGAGACCAAGTCCCTCCTGGCTACAACCTCCTTTCAGATTGTTGTAGAGGGCAATAAGGTCTCCCCTCAGCCTCCTCTTGTCCAGGCTGAACAACCCCAGCTCCCTCAGCTGCTCCCAATCAGACTTGTGCTCCAGACCCTTCATCACCTTTGGTGCCCTTCTCTGGACTTGCTCCAGCTCCTCAATGTCTGTCTTGTTGTGAGGGGCCCAAAA
>NW_009627662.1:0-16859 GCF_000690535.1 Cariama cristata
CGTTTTAGTTGTGGAGCAGGGCCTGCTGCTCTGCGGGTGGAACAGTGGTGTGCTCTTGTGAAAGCAAGGGTTGGTGAAGGGGAAAGATCTTGTCTGGCAATCTTGGTGAGAAAGAGAAGTCTCTGAAGGAAATGAATTTTTCCCTGGCAGGATTGATTGGCCACCCGTTGGGGAACTTTGTTGAGGCATTTTGATGACATATTATGCCAGATTATAATGAAAGGGATCATGAGTAGCCTTTATACTGTCTGCAGTGTTTAATTGCGCTTTAAGGCAGGTAAATATGTTGCCCTAGATAAGTACTGTCTTTTTAGATGTTGCTTTCTAAGGACTTCCCCTTTTTTTTTTCCCTTGTAGCTATACTACATCTAATTAGCTGTAATTTAGCATTTGGGTAGGCTATTCAGCATTCTCGAATACCTATTTCACTTTTATATCCTAAGCAGAGTAGTGCAACCAGGGCTTCTCTTGCAGTGGAAACTTACAACCCTGAAGTTTGACTGTGGACACTTCCTCCTGAGGCAGGACACTTTGTCCTTATTGATAGTAAACACTGCCCTTGCCTAAAAAACCTGCTTTGAGCTGGGTTGAAAATAGTGTGCTGTGTTAAAGACCGCACAGATCCAGTCAGCACTGGTCTGTGGAGTTTTCTACAGCAGATCAGCCAAGTTCCATGTGTCCTTTGCATCGTAAGTGCTTCATGTCTCATTTTCTCATTCAGTAAACATAGTCTCTTGGCAAGGAACATCCCATTGAAAGTAAAATCACTATGTTGCCTTTCTCCAAAAGGGGGATTGTAACATTACATTCTACTGCCTTTTATCACAAAGCTTGTTTGTTTTTTTTCTGCCTCTTCCATGAAGGTAATAAAAATAAAGCTGATGTTGGGGTGGTCTTGGTCAGCCACCATGGACCTGAACTTCAAAGGTTAGTTCAGGATCTGTTGATATACTAAACATGTAATGCTAATAGCATTTCACATCTGCAACTTTCTTATCATTGTTTTACACTCCTGAGCCTAGGGTGATCCTGTTAACTGGAACAGAAATGCTGCTGATGGCATGACAGTTCTGCACGTATATAAATCTGGTAGGAACTTGCCAGCTGGTCCTCTGAACTCTTAACTACTTGCCGTGGCGCTTTCAATAATTTTCACTTTGAAAGTCATCTCTAAGAATTTTTCCCATTGATAGACTTGTTTGCTTTATTCTGTCAAAGGGTGTTTAATAGATTGTTCCATCTAGTCTGGCTAGTCACTTCTAGCTACAGCCAATCTAACATGTAGAACTTCCCATGGAAAAGATAATCCCACTACTACTGATGGGGAAAAAAACCTCTCTTCCTTTCTATAGGAAATATTACTATACTGAAGTTATTAACTTCATTGAAAATTGATCTCCCATTTAAAAAGACATGTTTTTGTCAGTGTCATTAAAACTAATGCTATTTATAGGTGTGAAATTCTCACTTAGGATCTCTTTTCGTTTCTATGAAAAGCAAGAAGGGATTTCAGTACAACAGATTTTGAAGGAAATAATGCTGTTCAGTCTTATCAGACTTAGGGAAATGGATGCCATATTAGTTTGCTTCCATCTTACTCCTCTTGGTTATGCAGAGAATGTTTCTTGAACACTCAGAACTGTTTAAAGTACTTTTCCAAAATTCAGAAACCAAACCAAGCTGGAGGAAGTGACTCAGTAATGTAAGGCTTATTACTGCTATATAAAAGTTGTTAGTCGTCTTCAACAATAGGCTATTCAGCAAAATAATTTCCTTTATTTTCTATGCCTCTTGTGTTTTTTCTGAAATGCAAATAGATCTAAAGCTTGGTTTAACAAGTCATCTAATCAGGCAAGCAGGGTAGGAAACTGATGCTGTAGGTGGACATGCAGTTGGAAGTGTTGCAAACTGGAATTAAAAGAAAAATTGCTGATTTGATTTTGAGGATGTAGGTATTATTGTTCACTTCTTCCACTGCACATGCTTAAAATCTTCCACTTGTCTGTTCCCTTCTGTTTTTTCATCTATATAGGCATAGTGCTGTTCTACATGTTGGCTCAGTTTTCATGTTGGTACCTTTCTTATCTCTTTAAAATATTTCAACATGATATTAAATAAATAGAATTTTTCATGGAAGTTTATTCAGACCAGATTGTCTGCGAAATGTGACTTGTCACTAAGTGCAAGCAAAAAGTCGGTAGGTTTTTATGGTCCACTCCATCTGCCCTTGGAAATGGCTGTACCTGTTCGAAGCTGCAGTTTGGTTGGGCATGAGTCCTCACGGTATGCCCCAAATGTGAACCTACTTAGGGCTGGTCACAGAAAGGCATGTGATAAATAAGCAGAACTCAGTATAATCGCTTTCCTTGTCTTTAAGCTGTTGGACCTGTGCTTTATAGTGTTTTGGGGTGATTTCAAAAAGCTTCTTCAAGTAGAATATGTTAGTGCATACCAGGCTGTAAAGCAGCATGTGATATACTTGTGGTCTTGATCAACTAGTGCTGCTATCCCTGTCTCCTTCCCCCACTCCTCCAAGCTAACATGCAACTGCTTTATAAAGTCATTTTGAGTTGAACCATATAGCAGCATTTTTTTTAATGACCTCATTTTTAAAGACTTCAAGTCTTTACAGAATTTATTATACTTTTTTCAAGAAAGATTTCTCGATTGTGTAAAGGAACTTCTGATTGTACAGATCTGACCAAAGTGGTCAGTAGCCCTTTGCTTTGCTTCGCCGGTCATCTAGTGTGGAATGCCTAGGTTCATTCAGATGCCATCTATGCCTGATGTAAAGCAGGGACTCTATGTTCATCTTCTGTGTTTTATGTAAATGTGATAACAAGCAGACTACTTTTACTGTGTGAGGATTTTAAAATTTATTTTTTTTTTAACTAATCCTGGCAGGAGGGAAAAGTTGTTCTCACTAGTGAAGAATGAAAATACCTAGCCTCGCATTTATATACAAATTTACTTGTGAGTTGGGATTTTTTTGGTATAGTTGCATATCTAAAGTACATTCTTCTAATGACAGCTAGTGAAACAGCATTATGTAGAATTATTTGGAAAGAAAATTAATTTTCTTGTAATCTGTGTTAAGATGAACTGACTTTTTGACCTGTATGCTCAATTAATTTCCTTGAAAAACAACATTATATGAATTAGTACATGGATATGGAGAGGACTACTGTACAAACGAGGAATATATACATACTTCCTCTCGTCAAAGTCCTTTCCAACAGAAAATATTTTCTTTTCTCTCTCTTATTACAGATCAAGCATATGATGGCTTTCATTGAGCAGGAAGCCAATGAAAAGGCTGAAGAAATAGATGCAAAGGTAAAAATGGAAGTTCGATGTCAGTAAGTGCAAAAGGAAAACTGCATCTGACACCCTGTTTTGACAATTGCAGTCAGAGCAGTCCTAGAACGCTTTTGTAAGCTACAGCTTACTTCACATTTAGTTATTACATAGCAAAAAATGATGCTACCAAATAAAGTTAGTATTTGTTAGCTTTTGACAAATGAAAACAAGTCAAAGCTATTTTTTGGTAAAAGTTTTCTTAGTGGTTCTTAAATATAAATTTATTCATATGCAAGTTCGCTCATTTTTTTTTAAAGCAATCAGGAGAGCTGAGTGGTAATGTGAATAGACTGGATTAAGTGGAATACCTTCCTCTGCCTCCTATACATAACTTGACACCACTGAGGATTAAAGGAATTCTCTGCATATTTATGAATTCTGCTAAGGTTTATCATAACAAGCTATTACCAGAAGGTTGAATTTTAATTTTTGCTTGACTTCCAGTGTGTCAGGCAGAAATAGTAGTAGTAAATTAAAGCATTAATGCTAGTAATCTTGCACAAGTATTTATACATGTACCAAAATGATAAAAGGTGAAAGTTAAACTGGTTGAATTATGTTGGTGAAAGTTTGTAGTCAGGTTCATAACTGTACCTAAACCTGTGTAGCCACCTGCAGATTTAGTTCTAGATGTGATTTAGTAGGTATCCTGGGGGACTAAAACATAAATTTGTATTTAAGTCATGAGTTGAATTACTTGCACAATTCTTCACTTAGGTTAAGCCACAAGAGACTGAGTTTAATATTAACCTGGTGATAGAATATAGATCTTTACTAAAGAAGGATTAGTGGTGACTTACAACCCTAACAATCTGCATTGTACTAATACTGAAATATCTTGTTGGTATTGGAATCAACATAGGCATTACTAATAATATTTAATCTCCCTTAAAGATTTAGATGTACACAAATGTTTAATCAATACTAAAGCAGGTATTCCTGATGATCTGCAAACAGAAGTCAGAAGTTGAGACTAGATTCTCAGGTATAAATAGGAAAATTTGCCATGTGTTTTCACATGCTGACTGGCTAGGCTTTATAAAAAACTAATAGCTATACTGTCACTCTCCTTGTGTAAGAAATACTTAAAGCAATGAAGTTTGTGAACACTGAGGGCTGGGTAGCTTGTTTTAGGTAGAATCTCTTGTAGCCAGAAAAGAGATCGATTCTACAAAAAAAAATCAGACCTGAAGCTCAGATGAAATGAGTTTTGCTTAACAGTATGTAATATATAAATTTGTTACTTTTGTGCCTGAGGAATAAATACTGCAAGGAAACACACATCAGTCAATTGATAAAATAAGCTGTATTTTATTTAGCAAGGTTCTAGTTCAGCAGAACACATCCTATACTCCCTTTGACTTGAGTACTGGTTGAAATGTTTCGTTTATATGGAACCATAAATTCTATCATCCTAGCTTATCTATGAATGTGCTCTGAAAGCATGGCTGTTTCATTTTGATTCTGTTTTTTTCAGCCCATGGAATCAATTTCCACTTCCGTTATTTAATTTTTACTGTAGGCAGAAGAAGAATTCAACATTGAGAAGGGTCGCCTTGTTCAGACACAGAGGCTGAAAATCATGGAGTATTATGAAAAGAAGGAGAAACAGATTGAACAGCAAAAGAAAATGTAAGTTGCTTAGGTTAGATGGCTGACTTCAGAGCCTGAGCTCTCATTTTATTGCTAATTTTATACAAAATTGTTTTTCCCTGGTAAATAGGCAAATTTAGTTTGAACTAGTTTAGAACTCATATTTAGCTCTAATGATGAGTTTCTAGTTTTTCCTGGAGAGAAATTGTCAAAGGTGAGCTATAATAGTATAACTGTTAGTAAGCGTGGTGAAAGAATCTTTCATGTTTCTTTATGTAGTTAATGTCTAGAACTCTACCCTGATCTGTTACTCTGGGACAAATGATCATGTCAGGTTTAGTTTTGGTGGGCCTTAACTGAAGGACAGGGTTCTGCAATGTCATCATTTGTGCAAGTTCAGAAACAGATTCAAACAGGTGAACAGACTTTGTTATTAAATGTAGTACTATTGTTATCTTTAAACGTAAAGTATACAGTGAAATGTTGCAGTTTTTCTGTCAAAGTCTGATGGATTGATTCGACTTTATCATGCAACCTGCAGTCAGATGTCCAACCTGATGAATCAAGCAAGACTGAAGGTCCTCAAGGCAAGGGATGACCTTATTGCAGTGAGTATCTCTGTAGTAAAGACACAGAGGTTCTGTTCCTACTATCTGCTAGGAAATGTTCTTAACCATTCTCTAAAGAAAAATATGATTTGTGATTGAGTGACGTTTGCTTCAACATACAAAAATGGCTTTCCCAGCTGCTCTGAAAAGTCATAAGGATTTAGTCTAGCTTCACTAATCTGCTTTGGCTTATTTTCACAGTTTCTATTACCTGCTCTTTTAGGGAAATACAGGCAGCATTGTATCTATCATTTGGACAATAGCTTATTTCTTTAAAGACCAGGAACTCTCTCTTGCAAAGTTGGTAGAACTTTGAAGTTCTGTTTGCCTGAGGCAACATTTATGCATTAAAGCTGGCATGGCTTAAGCAAGTAGACTTAGAACACCACTACCTTGTTTTTTTCTGTCTCTTTTAGTGGCCCTTAGTATATGAAAAGGTTTGCTTGTTGTTCTAGTAGGTGGCCAATCTGTGTGTTGATGTATAGGGTAAGTGATCATTTATCAGAGCAGGCTACATTTAGTCTTCGTTCAGGCTTCCTATGTTTATATTACACCATGTGTAGTGTGTTCTCATTCTGCTCATTATACAGCTTGAAGGTTTCCCGTTCTCTCTTACCCTGTCTCAAAAACAGTTTGTGTGTTCCATGTCCTGCTAGATGGTGCTGTTGAGCTATTGGAAAAGCTGTCAGACCTGTAGAAGTCAAAAATAAAAATTGGATAATGTTCAAGTTGATGCTGCCATGAAAAAGGAGAGTTAGCAGAAGAAAATTACCAGTTTATTGATTCTTTAAACTTAGTTTCAAACTTTAGATTGTATTCACAGAGAGGAGGAAGGTGGTGACTAAAGAGCTAACTCTATTGTGGTAGTCTCTGCTGGGTAATCTCTTCCTCATTTATCAACTGACTCAACTTCATACTTCTGAGTAATGCATAATGCTCTTCCTCATTTTAAAACATTTATAGTCACATGCTGCTAGCTCTTTCTTCCGTTATCAGATCTTTGGCCTCTTTCATGAACAAGAGGGATGAGCAGTTCCAGAAATGCTGTGTTACTCTGGGGTGGGCAGTATAACTAGGTCTGACCATGGCATTAAATTGTGATAGTCTTATATCCTAGCACTGATTGTGTTAACATACACTCTTCTTTTAAACAGTATGAGACAGGACAGTAAAGAAAGGTTTATACCAAATCACACAATTTCTTTATCTGAAGTAATTATAATGGTTCAGTTCTAAGAGCTGTGTTTGAGTTGACTCAAATGTCTTAAAAATTCAATCACGTGATACTCATTTGCTGAACACAGATAATCAAAACCAGTTACTTCAAATTAAAAATAAGCTCTCACTTTTTAAAATTTTGACTTGCATTTACTTACAATTAACAAATATCTAACCTGAATATTGTTTGATAAAAAGATAGATTAGATTCCTTTGCTTGACCGCAAAGCTGAAAAAAATGTTATTTGGACAACTTTATTAGTTTACATTAGGCAATGATTTACAACATATTTAGTTTGTCTGAATTAGTATTATAAGTACTATCCTTTTACTACTGAGGTCTTTTTTTCATGAAAAAGGAATTATTGTCAGGTTATAATGGGTTCAGATCAGGGCAGGGAGAAGGGAACTGTTTGGAAAGGATATTGTGCCATGCACAGAGATGAAGGTCTAGCTTGGATGAACACCAGCTGGAGTGTATGTTTACGTGTTGGCAGGGTGTGATAGCTATAATAGGAGTACAGAAAGTTGGTAGGCATGAAACCAAATGCCAAACAGATGGGCTCTGCTGATCTGATTTCTTCTGAATGTAGGATTTGCTGAATGAGGCCAAGCAGAGACTTGCCAAGGTGGTGAAGGATACTACCAGGTACCAGACACTGCTGGACGGACTAGTTCTACAGGTAAATATTTAAACTGTAAAAAAATAGGTGATCGCAGCCCTATCTTCCTAGGTGTCTTTCTTCAAAAATAACCCACTGGAAGTTACAATTGTATTGGAGTCTAGATCAAATGTTGCTGGGTGATCTCTGAGTTTTAAACATCACTTCTACTGTATCTTTCAATCTTGGATTCTGAACAGATAAGGTTGCAGCTTATTTTGAGGTATAAAAGCTGGTATACCGAGCAGAAGTTCCATTATAAGAATAATTGCAGATGCACCCACATATATTGTAACATGCACATTTAGGATGCACGCTTTAAGCTTCTGTAGTAATTAGTTGGGTCAAATGCACCTTTGGCAAAAGCTGCTTCTCCAAACCTAGAAGTCAATAGTTATCCACTTTTAAAAATCTTTTTGGCATTTGAGACTTGTAAGTCCTGGCTTTAACAAGTTTACTGTAGTATGGCATGCGTCTGTGATAGACATACAAAGCAGAAATCAAAGCTTTGCTTAGCTAGAACGCTGTCCTCAAGCCCCAGAAATTAACTGCTAAAAATCCAGTCAGCATTGGCGAGGGTCAGTCGTGCGACCACTAGTGCCATCTTATGGTGTGAATTGGTCCTGTTACTATAAACTCACAGAAGCCAGCCACAAGCTCTCCTGTCTGCAGTTTGAACACCGTTTTCTTAACGATGTTTCCTACCAGCTTGTGCTTCCAAATCAGTGTTGTCTCTTTGTCACACTGAGGTCTGATATTGCTGTACATCAAACAAACCTGTCTCACTCTTGCAAGCTGGCCACGTCTGTCTTGGCTCTATTATATTTGATCGAGTGAGGGTTCTGTTCTCATCAGTACTCGCAGTTGGACTAGATGATCATTGTAGGTCCCTTCCAACTAGAACTAAACCTATTCTGTTCTATTCTCATGTATTACAACAGGAACTGCAAGGCAGGAGTTATTAGAACAGGCATCTGAAACTACTGCGTATCTTCAAGAGCCGCATAGGAGAATGTCAGCTTGCCTGCATGCTCAGTCTACTTAGACAGCATGATCCTTATGTATACATGTACGTTGTCTGGGCAGCTTAATCCTATGATGCATACGTTTAGTTGCACTTGAGTTCCAAACTTGAGGCTAACAAACAAACACATACTCCATAGCTGTAGGCTCTTTGCCAGCTATTGGTACTGTCCTCTCAGAATGTCTGCATGAACTGAACTTGCGAGCAAAGAACTAAATGAAAGAGGCTAATACTGTCAAGTTTTGGTTTTCAAATTGATCAGCTCCTTTCCTTTCTTGGGGTTAAATAGTTCTAAGACAATTAAAATGTTGACTTTCTGATACTGTAATGGTTACCTTGTGCAGGGATTCTACCAGCTGCTTGAGTCCAGACTAGTTGTTCGGTGCAGGAAACAGGATCTCCCTATGGTTAAGGTAAGACACCCAGAATAGTTTGACAGTATCCTGCTCACGAAGGCTGGGACCTCACTGCAAATATTTGCTGCTCAGATCCCATCTGTGTGACATGAAAACAAGCTTTGCTTGCTGCAGTTCTGCTGCAGATACAATGCAAGAGAACGAGTATGCTTTTCAAGTTGGGGATCGTTTGCTTGCTTGGATATTACCTAGGAAACTTTAGACATTGGTACAATATTAAGAATAATAATTAGTTTTGGCTCAAAAGCCATACTGAAATACATTGGCTTAATTAAAAGAAACCCAACACATCAATCCCAACATTTTACTGCTACAAATGATGGAATGACCAAACCCAAGTGGTGTGCTAGCATTTGTCAATGCTAATTGGAGGTTTATGTTGTATCCTAGACTGCTGTACAGAAGAGCATTCCCATCTACAAAAATGCCACAAAAAGGGATGTGGATGTTCACATTGACCAAGACAACTTCCTGCCAGAGGAAATGTAAGGAAAATGGGAGTCTTTTATACAGAGCACTAACTTAATGCAACTTTTTCAAGCCACAGCTTGTACTAGAACGGTCTCAGAAAATTATGTATAGAATATCCTCACAGTGTGTCTGCTGCTGTTCTAGTGGAATTTGGCACTTCTTTGTGTTAATCGAGCACAAACTGAAGCAGTTTCCTCCAAACAAGCACACTCTCAATCAAAAATGTCAAAAGTTTTGTGTAACTTCCAGCCTGATTTGTAGTACAGAAGTAGACAATAACTGTATGTAGAAACTTAACCATTGGTCTTTAAAAGAGAGAGAATACGGATGTAACTATGCTTTCTATCTCAAGATGAAGCAAACTGAGTCATAAGGTGCTGCAGGATAATCACTTGAGGGGATTTGTTGCTTTTATGTCTGCAAGACTCTACTTCCATATAGTATGATAAACAACATGGCACAAATCTGTATATTCTGATAATCAGTGATCTTTATGTGTGGGCCAACAAACAACACTTTTACCACTCTTCCTCAGTTCCCAAAATCTGAAAGTTGTCTATTAAAATACAGAGTCTGAAGCTGTTTTGAAGTGACAAATTTCATAGCTCTGCTTGCATTTAGATCATGGTAATGAGGACCTTTATGTGTAGCTGTGGTCTCTGGTAACTCCAAAGATGATTTGCACTGCTGCTTCACTGGATCAGTTTGTGCTGATTCCTATTAAGACATGATCAAAAAAAGTTTGTTTTTTAAAAAATAAAAATCTTATCTGTGTATCTGACTTGCCTATAAGCACTGATTTGGGATAATATCTCTGCCACATTCTGACTTCGAGATGTCCCATGGATTTCACAAATTATTATTATTTTTTTTTTTCCCCCCTTTCTAGTGCTGGAGGTGTTGAAATCTATAACAGTGATGGTAAAATTAAGGTTTCCAATACCTTGGAAAGTCGCCTGGACCTTGTAGCCCAGCAGGTGAGTTTCTCTAACAGCCAAGGTGAACAAGATATAATTAACTAGTTTTGTCTTGTAATTAAATCCTAGTGTCTCCAATGTGTCAGAGTAGTGTGTGGGATCAGATACCAACATGGATGACAAGTAAGAAGTTCTCTTTGAATGGAAAGAAGCAAATTACCTACTGTTTGTGCTTCTCTACAACAAACATGGCTTTCCCTAGAATGATCCGTTTTCAATTAGGCATGAGCATAGAACTCTAGAAATTATGATGCTGAAAGACTTGTTATGACTACGCTGCAGTCAAGATGTTGAAATGCTGAGGCTAAATTGAATTACTGAAGCTAGCTTGAGTACTAGAAACTTTGGCTATTATACCCTAGTGGAAAAAACTAGCTCTGGCATCTCTTTCTTATGCTGCAGTATAGGCAATCCTTTAAGTCTATAGGGTAGCAGGCAACGTGTGTTCAGCTAAAGGCTTCATAAAACTCAAATGAATTGACTTGTTAATTTTGAAGCCTAGCCTAGGTATCACACAGTGCCTGCAATGAGGAATGTACAGCAATTGTATTGCCCATTGTGTATAACTGATGTACTCTTTCTCAACAGATGATGCCAGAAATCAGAGTGGCTCTCTTTGGTGCTAATGCCAACAGGAAGTTTTTGGACTAAGCCTCTATGAGAGAAGGTGGGATCTGTTCCACTGCCATACTGAAGGGGATGCAAAAGCATCTGCTAATTTAAAATCTTGAAATATAACATTACCGTGTCATCCAGTATCTGTTCTTCAATGGAATAATTTTGCATACCTGCTGTGCTTAGCCTCTCTACTTGTGGTAAGAATGCATTGCTTAAAGGATGCGAAGACATACATATTCATCCAGACATGACACTAGAAAACAGAGGCATTTGGGCTCTTGGCTTTCCCTGCACTGTTGTGGCTCTATAAAGACAAGTGGTCCATTTAGGGTCACTCTCTTTGCTTTGGCCACATCTCTTTCAAGTTGTCTAATCTGTGAAGTAAATTACTATGCTGCCGCTGGGAAATCCCTTTTCACTTAAGGCCTTCAGTGTTATAGAGGGCATGCATTCCTTCCCAGGGTTAGTGGTTTAATTCATGTTACTTGATCAGGCGTTTCTCTGTTCTGTATATGTGATTTAAAAAAAAAAAAGCCTGAGCCTGTAAAACTTTATTTATTAAAATAAAAATGCGTGTGTGTATGGAGTTCATTGTAGCTTTCCTCCGGGGGATTGGCAGCGACCTTTGAAAAGCAAGCTTGTGTGTATAAGGACTTACTACTTGAGGGCTGTGTGTAATTGTAATAACTGTTCTGTGAAGGTAGAATTCGAGTGCACAGAGTGCTGTAAAGCTATTTGCTGGAGTAATGCTGGATTGTAGGCAAGCCTTTTGAATAGGACTCTAGGATGAGCTTCATTCTTCCCAAAAAAATGGGTCAGTAGTTTTGCTCCCTCAATCTACTTTGACAAGAGAGAACTAGAGTAACACAACTGCGCTATTTAGATACAACAAATAAAATCCATTTCCAGTTACAGGTTTGTTATTTCTGTGCAGGAGATCCAAATCATAGCCCTGTAGTAATTAAATTTCAGGACTTGAGGAACAACAGCCAACTGCTGCAACTATTCTCTTTATTGTTAGAGTGACAATGAGGTTAAGTGACAGTAGCGCAACTATATTCTTTCTGCTTTATGCAATGTTTTTAACCTGAGACCCTTTCTTCTCAAGCTGAGGTGCATGCCATCATGTAAAGTAGACTCTAAATGCCAGATAAGCCTTTTACTGCCTCATTTGTCTAAAATGGAGATTGGCTGCTAAGAAAATCCTGAATCCAAACTTATTTATTCCATTTCTGGAAAAAATGCTTTTGGTTTCCTCTTGCAAAATAAGATTCTTTAGCAAGGTTGTTTTTGTTGGTTTTTTTTATTGCTCCTTGCTGTTGCATTTAGGTACCAGTTCTTGTTTTCTACACAGATGGTTGTGATATTTATTCTTTTAGTACTTTGCTTTTCAATACATGGTTCTGTGACTGGGCAGTAAGTGTATCTGGACTGAAGTCCTACTCTTTCTAG
The DNA here is from genome assembly GCF_000690535.1 of Cariama cristata. Taxonomy (NCBI): domain Eukaryota; kingdom Metazoa; phylum Chordata; class Aves; order Cariamiformes; family Cariamidae; genus Cariama; species Cariama cristata. Next base: position 12,400 of record NW_009627662.1, read on the forward strand.
ATTTTGGATAACTGTTACAGCTTTCATCTTTGCAACTGTCAGTGATTGAGCTTCCTGACTAAGCACTGGGCTCTGGTTTTGTGACAAACCTGTAGTAAAGTAAGAGCATTCACACATTCATGCTTACCTGTGTTGTTTCTTGGTTCAGATAGTACTTTTTGGAACAGATTCGTGTTGGCCCTTTCTGAAGGTTTCATTCAGCTCATCAATAGGCTATCTGCTAGTGCTTTGAAAATGCAGTTGAACTTACCTGGATCCTTATTTTCTCTACAGCTGGGCCTAGGAACAGAAACTCTTAAGTATTGAAATAGTGCAGTGTATGGAAATAAAATATTGAGGGGTGAGACAAGAGGAACTTCCTCATCTTTGGTAGGTGATGTGCACTGTGAATATTTGCTCCAATGTTTGATGAAAAGACTTCAAATGGATCGTAAGATCATTTCTAAAGAAGTGAACAGCCTAGACTTGGCTATCATGATTTGAAAGTGTAGCTTTTATGTTGTTGTAGTGCTACCCTTTCCCTTGGAAAACTGATACAGGCAATGGTGTAATGCATGTAGATAAAGTCACAGGCAGAATAAGCTGAAGGTTGGGACACAGAAGAGGCAGACGGCTCTGTTGTACATCATTCTGCAGTGATGGGCCATACTACAACATTATCTTCAGGTAGGTTTTGTTCACTAAAAAAATAATTGCATTGGAAGTTACTAAGTCTTTCTCTGATACCAACAACACAAATGTGCTTGGCTGTGACAAAAAGAGACAAAAAGGATCTGATGGTCTGCTGCTTCTGTGATTTCTTTCACAAATCCAGAACTTGTATACTTTTGGAAAGCAAAATAGTTAACTGTCTGACTGTGGAGCTCATAGTGGAAAATCTCATATCTTCCTGTGCAGGGAAGAGGAAGAAATAACCACTGTCATACTTGCATACAAAAATTAGCGGCCTCAAGAATATGTTTAGTGTTAGTCACATGGGCAGCAGTGATTCAAAGCAAGTCTGTAAGAAATGGTCTGAGCTTTATATATATCACATCTGAAGTCAGAGACTAGTGGTTTTGTACCCCTCACACCCTCTCCCTGACAAGCTACCTGAAGCACTTATGCCTCATCAGTTTATTGGCAGAGTTGCAGGCACTCTTATGCTGAAACGTGTCAGCTGTGACACAAACTTCCTCCTGTACCAGTAGTTCTCTGCAGGTGTGTTAGGAGAAGGCACCGATTAATCTTGGGACAACCACATGAGAGAATTTGGTGACAAAAAATGTCTGTATTACCTGAACATCCTTGTCCTTCATTCCAGGTAATAGGTACTGTTTCCAAATTTTGTTGCCTTAGAGATGCAGAGAAAAATGAAATATTCCATCCAGGTTTACCTAGCGTATGTAGCAACCCTGTTGCGTCCTCATCCAAGCTTCCCTTCAGTGTTTATATGCAGGTTTTTACAAGTAAAATGTGAAACAAAAGCAGCATTTCAGGTGGATTTTGGAGTTCTACGGGAGCGTCATTGCAGCACTGTGTTATTATTTGAACTGTACTGCTGATTTAAGCAAATGAAGTGGTTGCACATTTTTTTTTTTTTTCTTACTGATTTACCTGATGACCTAGGGCAAATCAATGAGGATATTGATCTTTATTCATCTTTGTATAAGCATGCAAAATATTCCAGCTGGGTATAGTAAATGAGCTCTAAGCCAGTTCAGCACATTAAGAAGCTGGACGAGTACAGGGAACAAAGGAGGCATTAAATCAGGGTTCAGGTAAAATAATTAAGTTGTGATGGGAGAGGCAAGCACCGCAGATTAATGGGGAGTGCAGAGCTGGTTCTTTCTAGTGCTGGTTCTTTCTAGTGCTGGAAAAGGAGTTAGGGAAATAGATAATGTTGCACTTGTTCTGCACAGTTGGCAATGGAAAATTTAAGAGCGGGTTTGACACTAAGTGATCAGCAGAGGACTTAAAATGTTACTGCATGTCTGAGTCACAACCCCTTTTTTAGTACTTAGTTTTCACACTGAGAGGTATTAACGTTAATCAGAGAGACACATGCTATATGAATGATCCCTGGAGGTGAGCACAAGTGTCAAGGTGAGAGAAAGACTGGAAGAAAACAACCAGAAAGTACTGAGAACTGAGGCCTTGATGTCGTTATTGAGCCAGTAACAGTTGATGGAGCAATAACTTCTGAAAGAAGCTCTGAGCTGGCTGTTGGGGGTGAGTGCTACCCATCAGAATACTGGTAGTGACAGGTGCTGCAGGGAGGCTGTTTAAGTGCCCAGCTCCCTCCTGAGAGCTGGTCTTGGAGGAAAGCACGGCCGTGTTTTCCCTAACAAGCCTTGTTAAAGGCTAGCAGTCCAGCTTCTGGGTGAATCCTGCCCTGAAAGCCTGGGCACAGGCCTTTGGGTGTTCGCTGTCCAGGGAGGGCACAGATCCTAGTGTGCAGCCAGAGGCAGGCTGGCCAAAGGAGAGTATCTTGCTTGTTGCATGCCCCTGTCCTGACCTGCTGATGTTAGCAAGCAAGCAGAGGGAATACATAACAGAAAAATATGCATCTCTGGAAAAATAGAAGACGACTGTTAGATAATACCTTACACAGACCAATAGCCTATGCAGTACAATGAGGCTGGAGCCATCTCCATAGACCCACAATCTGTGCCTAAAATAGTCTGTAAGATTAAGAGAAAATTACACATTCATTTAATTCCAAAGAAATTGCAGAAATAAAAGTGAATTACCCCAGAAGAAAATTCAAAGCAAAAAATTTTCCTTGGTTAAGTGAACTCTGAGCTGCTATTCTGGAGAGCAGAGACTTCAGACTGCAGTAAAGCAACTTGGCAAAGGTGTTTAGCCCTGAGCGAGAGCCTAGACAGACTGCAGCATGGTTTGGTTGTGTTTGCCATTTGATGCAGGCAGCTCAGAGAGGCAGGGGGGGCCCCCATCCTACCTTGCAAACATATTTGCAGGGAACAGGCCATGACAAGAATGCCCTTCCAGGGCTGGGAAGTTCCTGCTGCTCTCAGCCAAGGTAGAGCTGGCTGGGAAACCCCAAATCTGTCTTCCTAGACATCTCTTTCAGAGCATCCCATACCACTTCTTTGGCTTTGCTTTAGAGAAAGCAAGAAAAACATCTGTACAGGAGCATTTGCAGGTTAAGAATCACACTGACAATGTGCCAAAAAATGTCATTTCCCAGCCCATGTGACATGATGGAAATCAAAGGCTGCGGAAATCAAGGCTACCAAACTATTTTACGTAGTTCAAGGCTGATGTGCTGGGAGAGATGGCATAGTGAAACTATTAAGGGTGGTCTCACCCAGCATTTCTGAAGGCCATTTCCCATCCTGCGTCCAAGAGTGTTTGCACGAGGTCAGCTCCTTTTTCCAGACAGTCCCTGGCCCACATATCCCCTACCTAAACACCAAGTGACTGCACATACCCAACCTAGCACCAACTGCAAACCCTGAGGCTGTTCACGGTCCTGGATTTCATCCTACCACCTGCCAGTGGCAGAAACATCCTAATTTGTCACATGAAGCCATTGTTAGAAGTCTTTTAACAGATGGATTGGAAGATCATTGGTTTCTGAGCAGCTATGACTTCATAGCAGAAACCTCTAAGGTCTTAAAAGCCTTGTTGCCCCCCAAACCAGCTGCAGGGCGTGCAGTAAGTTTGTGCTTTCTCCTCCTTCCTCTCTCCTAGCTTGCCCATATGTATTCTTCGGCCATGTGTATTAGCAGGGCCATTTCTCTCCCCAGCACCTGACCTTCTCCCCTTACCAGGTAGCTGCTGGTATAGAGCTGCCGCCCCTGAGTATCTACAGCTCTGCAATGCTGCATGGCTGCAGGGTATCAAATACAGGGGCAGCACCTTGACACCTAGCTGGAAGCGGACAGGAGAAGGAGGGAGCAACTGTCTTAGCTTGCCCTAGCTGGTGAACTGAACACAAATAATAGAGAGAGGGATATGTTGAAGTATTCCCGGTATTTGGAGGGGCAGTTGTCTGTCACAGAACTCTTCTTTCATCTGCATGTGCACAGTCTTTACCTGGCTTCCTTGGGACCGTTGCCTGCAGTGTGATTGTAACACCTTTCTCCCAGCAAAGGTCACTTTTACCCAGATGGTCACAGCAGCCCTGTAGTGGGAGACCCACCACAGCCAAAACCGTCTTGGAACATCTTCTGGAGAAAGGCTAGTGCTTTTGCCTCAGAGGGCTCCAGAAGGAGAGGGGATCATCACTATCAGCAGCAAAATGCTAGAAGTTGGTCCCAAAGACACTCTTGAGTGAGAGCACAAGAAAATTATTAATCTGTCTAAAAGTGAAATTATGAGTATTTTTTCCCCATGCACGTGATGTTGAGCAGTTTAAGCACAGCCACTTGTTGCGCAGTTCTGCTCTCAGCTTCAAACACTTTGAAGGATGATGGTAGTCTCACTAGCCAGGGCTGGGACAGCAGGCATGGGGA
>NW_009627662.1:16890-33936 GCF_000690535.1 Cariama cristata
CCACTGCCTGGGTGACTTCCCAGGCATCCCTCCCACCACCTGTGGACTCTGTGGGGCAGGACTGCACAGCCCTCACTGAGACACAAAGGGCTTGTTGAGGACAATGCTTCCAGCATGAAAGGGATTCATGACACAGTACCAAGCAGCAGCCTGGATGTGTCTTTGTGCGTCCCCAGTCCAGAGCAGGTCTCACCCCACCCTCCAGGATCCTGAAGCTGAATTTCCAGCATCTTCAGGGAACAAGAAAATCCCAATCAGTGGGTCCCAGCTCCTCTCCCAACCACCGCCATCTCGACTTTCTGCAGAGGACAGCCCAGGCACAACTGCACCACAGGGACCCGAACACACATCTGCACACACTGGCATACTGACTGCAAAGACACCACTTTCCCAGCCACACTGTCAGCACCCACCCCTACCCTCACAGGTCTCCTCCCTGGTTCCCTACTCCCAAAATACACTCACCTGCATGCACCAGCCCAAGGCTGCCTAGCAGCAACCAGTTTCTGGTCTCAAGGCACAAGAATCCAGAAATGGTCCTTATAGTCTGTATGACAAAAAGAAATTACCTCCTGACTTCAGCTGGTGCTTAGCTCTGAGTCATGATGCTCAAGATACCTCCGGGAAGGTTTTCAGCACTTAGAACTGGGGTACTATTTTGTGCTGCTCTTAAGCACAGAGGTATTTCCTTGTTCAAATAAAGAAATCAAGTTGCTTCTCAGATATCCTGCAATAAGCTCCACAAGTTACTTATGTACTGGTTAAAAAAGTTTTATAATAGGTGTACCTATTGGGATCACATAATTTTTTGATGCTAGGCTAAACTTGGGTCACTAAAGCACCTATTTAATAATTTACTTTACTTTCTCATGGTTATGCTTTTTACTTGGGTCTAAATGCTGCCAAGACAGGCAAGACTCCACACACCGTGTATGTATAGCCAGCAGCCCCACACCCACCCAGCATATTCGTGTACCCATCAGTGTGAATCAAACACCCTGGAGGGGTGATACTGTTGGATCCACAAATGCCAGAGATGAAACACTCAAGACAGATACCTACACACCATCTACACAACACCTAAATGTATATGCAGCTGCCCCCATGGTTGTACAGGCATATTTATGTCTACTTACTATGGCACACTCATGGCATAAAGACACAGATGCAACTAAAAATGCATGTGGGCAACCTCATACAAATACCTGCTCCCCCCACAGCATTCATGCATATAAAACCAGCGCGTTCGCTGGGCAGCCTTTGCTAAAAGTGGGTGCTGCTCCAGAGCAGCAGCAGCTCTCGCAGCCCTCCCAGACTGTCGGCGGGATAGTGTGGTGGGAGAACAAAGCAAAGAGAATTTGGGTTGATGGCGACGGCTCCTGCAGTGCCCCCTCGGCTACCCCGCGAGTGCTGGTTGGGGTGGGAGAAGTCCCTGCACAGAGATGGTCCCTAGGAGAAGAAATGCTGCTGAAGCAACAAGGTCTCCTGAGCCAATAGTATGGCTGGACTTCAGGAACAGGCACATGAGAATTGTTAACACCAAGGACGTCCGTGTCCCACCTGTGGCAATAAACCACATGGAGGAAGGTCTGCTGTGTTGTGTCCAGGTGGTGGCGGGGGGTGGAGGGAACATGACCCACACTTTACTGGCGGCAGGAGCACTTCATCACTCATGCTCCAAAATCTTTGCATTTTGAAATTTTCATCACAGCATAACAGTGACTACTGCTGCAATGCAGGTTAAAGGTGCTAACCTATTAAAAACAATTAAAAATATTATTAGTCCAGCTATGTCAATACCTTTCTGCAGCAGGCTGTTTCTCAGCCTCATGCACGTTATGTCGGCAGGCATGAAGTGGTTGCTTTCATCCAACCTGAAGCATTTGCCTTTCAGTTCCACTAAGTGACCTCTTGTGAAGTCATCTGGAGTTGTAAAGTAAATTGGAGCAACCATCTGGCTTTTTTCCTGTTCCTTATTTAACATATTGCTACCATATCTCTCTACATCTGATCGGTTTTGGTGCTCTGTACTAATCATTCCTTTTTCATCTTGCATTTCCCTTTTTCATTAGGCACCAGCTATGCACGGCTGGAAGCAATGGCTGTGTGCACCAGCGGGGTAGCTGGGCTAGAGATGGCTCTTGCTTTGCTGCCACGGTGGGCTGGCAGCAGGCTGGTATCCATCCCCTGGGCCAGAGCATCGGGCCAGGGCCCCTCAGGCTCCCTGCGGAGACAGGCTGGCCACCTGTGGGGGCACCCCGGCCACCGCCATCGCTCCGAGCCATCAGGGAGGCAGAAGGGGCATGACTGTGCCCGGTGGCAGCCACGGCTCTGCTGTACCCACTACTGCTTTGCTTTCATCTAAAGCGGGCTGGAGAGGCATGTGAGGGCGTGTGTGTGTGTGTCTGTGTCTGTGTCTGTGTGTGTGTGTGTGTGTGTGTGTGTGTGCGCGCGCTGTGCTGTGCTGTGCTGTGCTGCACTGTGCGCAGGAGAGACCCAGCATTTCTCTGAAATACAGGTGGAAAAAAATAAAGCCCATGACTTTTCTGCAAGAAGAGCTGTGCAAGAACCTGCTTAACTTAGGAATTACCTGGTGGCTCGGGTGGAGGGGAGACCTGATACAGGGGGCAGATGGGGAAAGCGCGTTTCCCTCCTCCATGCAACTCCAAATGGGAATCCCCAGCAACACCTCTCAGGGAGGTTTGTACTCACTTTGGGTCTGTTCCTGAGATCCCCGTAAGCCTCCTGACCCCTCACTAGTTAATGGCAGGGAAAAAAGAGGAGGGAGGCAAACTCTTGGAGCTGACCAAAGTTTGGCTGCTTTATTTCTGTAAGGCAGTCTCCACACTGCTGAGTGAGTTGCTGGCATTCGGGCATCCCCTTTGCTTTGATTTTAACCTGCTGGCTGGTGATTTAGGCCAGCGGGCTCCAAATGTTTTTGAATGTGCACCCCTATTGGTAAAAGTAAATACATATATTGGGGGGCATACACCCCCCCAATATATATGTTTGTTTATAAATTATATAAATGTACTACTGTACTAACATTATGTACATTATAAAACACATCAAAACTAGAAATTAAAAAAGGAGGATATAAAGAGGAAATAAATATTATTTTGTTTATTAATAGTACTAACAGTATTTTCTTCCTGCACCCCAGTGGTTTTCTTCTTCTGCATGCACCCCACTTTGGAGACCTCTGATGTACCAAAAAGGCTTTCTGTGTTGGTGGGTATAGCACCCGCTGTGTTAGAGGTGTTGCCTCACAGTCAGTCCTCGGAGCATCTCTGAGGATCTCAGGGCTTCCCCAGAGGCTGAGACTGGGAACCCCCCACAGGACTGAGAGGATAAGAGGGCTGCAGAAATTTAAAGGGGGCAAAGTTGGATGTCTTGGGGAGGTTTCCTGGTCACTATGTGGAACTGTAACACCCCTCAGCTCCTCTCAGCTGCACGGGGTGGGATGGGAGGTGCAGGGATCCTGCAAAGTCCCTGGGTGGTGGGGCCTTCTCCTCGCACGCCAAGAAATGACAAACCCCAGAGATGATAGGGAAATGGCATGGAAAGTCGGCAAGGCACCCCATGCTCACCCCCTGCACCACTGGATGCTGTTCCTGGGAGCAAAGGGTGCCTTTCCCCTCTGGCATGGCCTGGGCTGCAGGGAGTGCCAAAGATGGAAGGAGGTTTGGAAAGCAAACAAAGGAGGGGAAGGAAAATATCTTGGACAGAAGATAGAGAGCATAAGTTATAAGGCTTTTGGGAGGCACAAGGGGTGTGTACGCGCATGCATGAATGAAGGATGCAGTAAGGAGCAACTTTGATCTCCCAGGACATCTGGCATGTGGGCATCCGCCATAGATCTGCCTATAGGGCAAGCTCAGAGACATACATGACTGGGAGAGGGGGATGAAAACCCAAAGCAAGATGCTCACTGTTTCCCATGCTCTGTGCACCCTCTCCTTCAAAGCAGGCAGGTGGCATCAGCCCCATCGAAAAGGCAGGTGCTGACAGAGCCAAACGACGTCCAGCCCCAGCTCCTCACTGTTCCCATGCCTACCAGTGCCCCAGGATGAGGGCTGCGGTGCCCAGCCTCGGCCCCCCCCAAACCGCTCTGAGCAACACGGGAACTGTGGCCGCAGCATGGAGGGCTCCTGGGCTTGTGGGAGATCAGCTAAAGCAGGGCCTGGGGAAAGGAGAGCGACCTTTGGGGTGTATGCCCTGGGTTGAATTTCAGTGAGGCCTGAAAATGAGCACTCTGAGCCTAGGCGGCACGACATGTCCCTTGGGATGGGCACGGGGCGCTGGGCAGGGTGGCGAGGAGGGGCCGTGTTCGATGTTTTGGCAGTCATGGACCTTAAACACCAGCAGGCCCAGGGGCAGCACCAAGGGTACAAAATCCCCTGCACAACAGCTGCTGGCCATGTTCAGCTCCAGCGGTGGTCACTGCGTGGTGGGACATCAAAGATGTTGAGGCCCAGCGCTGCTGACAAGCATTTGTATCCTACAGACTTTCTGGGGAGCTCATCTGTGGTTCCCTCTTCCTCCTCCTAGTTCGAAGAGCTGCCTCCCCCTCCAGCATGAGGTTTTCAGTTCAAGATGTAAAAACTCTGTCCCTTTTCCTCCTCCCTGAGCTCCACAGCTCCTCACCAAACAAGGAACCAAGCAGCATATTTCTCCCCGTCATGGTGTGCTGTGCCTGGAAATCAGCACACAGCTCCTTCCTACAAAAGAAGGAAAAAAAAAAAAAAAAAAAAGAGTACTTTGTTCCCATGCAAGTGGTTGGGCTGAAAAGGATGGTCTGGGTGTTGCAAGGCCATGCTTAGTGTTACACAAGGTGAAATATTGCAACCCTCCCTTCTGACCCCAAAACCTAGGGGGTCTCCGAGGGCTTGACCAAGGAGGGATTCCTGACAGAATAACTTCCCAAGGGAATCTGTATTTAGCAGCAGGGAGGTGCAGTAGGACGCGTTTCCCTAGGGAAGTGGGAGATCAGAGGGAGGGGAGACGGGGCAGGCAGCCAAGGGAAGCGGAGTAGACTGGTATGCACAGGCTGCACTTCCTCAGGGGAAGTTTGTTTCATATGCAGGTATGTCTTCAAAGGGGATGCCCCTGTGCAGGGGAACATGTGCCCCTGGGATGAATTCCCCCCCCTGGGAACTTGAATGGAGCAGATGCCTACAGGATCCATTTCCCAGGGGATGGTTCTAGTTTGCTGCTGATTTTCCTAACAAAACATAGTGGTGCAGGATCCTCAAAAAGCCCGTGCAGCTTGGAAATGTCAGGGACCATTAGAGGCTGGGGCTTTGGAGGCAGTAAATCTGCTGGCATCTCCTGTTTTGTCCAAGCTCCTGCTAAAAGTACAGTCCTGATGCAGCCGGCTGCTCTCCAGGGCTGGCTCTAGGCACAAGCCTTGCAAGACATCTTTCCCCATGCTGCTGATACAGCAGATCGTGATCCAGCATCTCTCTCAGGAAAGAAAATTAAAGCAAACTTTCTCAAATCTCTCTGGCAGGAACGTATCATGTGGCACACACAATGCTGTTTCTCTCACTGAATCCCCCATTGGGAAGCCTGAACCACCAGCTGAGCCAGCAGCGAGGCATCCCCCCTGCCTTTTGACCAAACCTGAGGGGCAAAGTTGTGTCCTTATGCCCCCCTGTCCCTCATAAATGCACCCTCCCCCCCGCCAGCCAAAGGCAGCCCTCTCCCCCTGCCTCGGCACAGGCCAGGCGAGGGTTTGATGGATTGCAATCCTCCTCCGCCATGGTCAAAACAAAGGTCACGGCCCGAGGAAATTGCAAACAACTTTTGCCCACCAGCCCCGGAAGAACGGGTGCATTCGTGACAAGGGAGTGAACTTTTTACGATCCCTCCACCCTGGCAGCTTCTTTGGGAAAGGAATTTTAAAAAGCTGGCAAGGAACATGTGGCCTCCCAGTGTCTCCAGAGGAGGAGGGGGCAGCCCTGAGACGCTGCTCCAGGCCCATGGTGAGCCCCTGCCCCTTCCCACACAAAGCCACTCTGTCTCCTCTCTGCTGGGCAAGCACAGGGCCCTTGGGGGTCACCATTTGGGAGCCACCCTTTAGGGCTCTTGTTATGGTCCAGAACAAGTTTGCATTTTTTGTGAGTGCTTGGGAGATCCTAACATTTGTGTTGTGTGTGTATAAATATATATACAACAACACTGCACCCTCAGACTGAGCTTATGGCTAGGAGCAAAGGGTTTGGATCCATTCCTGCCCGGCAGGGATGCAGGCTGCCCCACTGGGCAAGTGGCTTTGCTTCACCTTTCTGTGCCTCTGCCTCCTCCATCAAACAAAAATTACAGCTTTGAGGGCTGGAGGAGATATAGGGGTGTCCCACACCTCAAGAGATCCCTGGCTCCTTGAAGAAGTTGCATTTTGGATCTTAATGTGGGACAAAAATAAAAATCTTGATTTTATGAGTGCATATATTTTTCCTAAAACTTATAACTAAACAGTTCTGTGAATAGAAATCATTCATTTTAACCTAAATTTGGGTCCTCCTGAGCTACCCCAAGTGCCTTAGTCTTGGTTTTCTGTGCGAGGTAGTGTCTCCCATGCTAAAGTGTGGTGAGTAATAGGAAAATTCAAGATGGGAACTTTACCTGCAAGATTCTTTATTTTTAGGGAAATATACAAAACCAACCCCCCCCTCCCCAACACTAATGGGTGCCAAGGGCACTCCGGTTCTTCCTTCGCCATTAGGCACCTCCCAAAGATGCACCATCCACCAGCTCTAGCAAAGCCTTCCTGGAGCTGGAGCTCTCCCCATGATGGGGGTGAGGGGCTGCCATTTATTTCCATATGCAAACTGGGCACTGAGCTGGTTCCTACTGAAACCAATTCATCCACGTATCCCCAGTTCAAGCCCATGTGAATTAGCGAGCTGCTCTGAGACAGCTCGACAAAAAGTTGAAGGTGAGAAGCATCCTAGTTCTTAGGGAGGAGGAGGTAGAGAGGAAGTCAAGAGTTTAAAGCCTCAGCCTGAGAGCTCAGGAACGCTCTTTCTTAGTACAAGGAGGTAGCTTTGCCAACCCATGGAGGGAAGGAAGGAGAAGAAACAAGAATTGTGGACAGCAGAAAGTAGGAAGAAAGTTAAAAAATTAGGGAGACATGTGGCCTAGCTTGATACTGCCTGTTACACTCACCATAGCATCGTGTCAAGGTTAGGACGTGGCATTTCCTATAGCACAGATAAGCTTTGTCTTCGCCTGGGCTGCAAGGCAGCTCTAAAAGCAGTGACTTTCCGTCCATTCCCCAGGACTGGTTCCAATTAGTGCTGGCTCCGCTCAGAGTCGGCTTAGCCCCAGGATCAGAAATCTCCTCCTGCCAATCCCCTCTGACCCAAACGCTTCCTGGGACTGATGGGGCGACCAAATTCCTCCCCTTCCTAAATTGGACAGCTTGCTCTTATCACCCCGAACTCTGGCCCCTGTGGGGGGGAGAGGGGGAAGGGGGATACGTGACAGAGAGCAGCCCTTTGCCCGCCCCCAGGAACAACTTACCTCGCCCTGGCTTGGAGGAGCCAACGTCCTCAAACAGCCTTTGCAGGGCCCGGAGCTGCGGACGTGCTGGGAAGCGCCCACTGGGATGCTTGGCTTCACTTGCCTGCCCCGGGCAGCAGAGGCAGCTCCCACACCCAGCTGGCGGTTTTGGTGTGCTCGAGATGTCAGGGTGCAGCAGATCCCATCTTGGGCTCCTCCAAATGCCCAGGGGTAGGAAGGTGCCAACATGGGCTCCTGTGGCCTTCTTTGCACATAAAATATGCAAGTATGTGGTGGGATAAGTTACTCTCAGATGAAGCCATGGAGGGTACAGTAAGCCCCTGAACAGCCCCAGGAGCAAGGATGCGCTGGTGATTGACAGTCAGCTGTTGACTAGTTTGTCCACTTGGGCATGTTTGCCCATCTTTGTAAAATGCTGGCAACCTCAGGGGTTGAACTCGCTGTTTAGGGCACACAGAAGGAAAGAGCAGCTATGAGGACAGGATGAGGCCCTGGTTTGGCCAGCAAGTATTGGGTCTCATATTGCAGAGAAACCTTTTATGAGCCTCCGCCTGCAAAGGCAGCTTAGGTGATGTGAGCCGGGAAGCATGCTGGGCTTGGGAACGTCCTCGACCCCCGCAAGGCTCCCACAGGAGGGGCAGACAGAGCCCACGGCATAGCAGGCTAACGCTGTGAAGCTGTTGTGGCAGGAGGAGATGTGAGCGAGACCATCTGTTAAAATCCCTGGAGGAGACAGAGGGAGCTTTAAGGAGCTAGAGCTGGGGAGGAAAGGGAAGGGGCATGCAGTGTGTGCCTGGGAGCTCTCGTACCCTGGCCTTCATCCCCTGTGCCCTCTTTTGCTGGCACCAACTTTTAAGGAAAATCGCCTTGATCTTGTCCTGATGAAAAGCTGCTGAGTCAGCAAAATCGAGCAAGTTATTTATTCAGGGAACAGCTGAGCAAAGGCCAAATGCAAGCTGCCCCCATGCACCTACAGCAGGCACCTTCCTGCATGAGATGATATGCCCAGTTCCCAGTTTTGATGCCAAAACCCTCATGAAAAAGTCTTTCAACACCTCTGCTGGGAGGGCTGAAAGCAGTGCTCCATCTCACATGGGAGATTTAATAAACAGCAAATGGCAAGTGCCATTTTGGGTCCGATATGGATTCAGACCACTGCACATGAGCTCGAAAGTCTTCCCATTTCTCTAAAAGCCTCTGAGGGATGTCATACCCTTCGCTACTTAGCATTAAAGCAGCACAAATGGGAAGCGCATAGGCTATGTCACCTCCTCCTTCACAGGCAGCTCCGTAGGCTCTACTCAAGGGCAGCCACCCTTTTTAAACCAGAGAGGTAGGCAGGCTTTCCAGCACACCTGAGCTGCAGAAAACCCCACAGCCCACCAGGGACTTTGCGGAAAAGCAGTGACACCATCTTATTTCCACAACTGGATTGTTCGTAGGCAGACAGCTGTGTTTTGGAAGGGGAAATGATCCCAATTAGCTTTCCAGGTGCTCTCCTGTAAATGACTTTCAGGTGGTACAACTGTCTGACTGCAGCCCAGGGCTTTGTCTCTCTGAAAAAAGCCCTCTGTGTTCCCCTCCTGCCCCCATCCGCTCCCCCCTTACAAAGGAAGAGGGAGACCATCCAGAAGACAAGAAAACACACATACAGCATGGGTGATTGCTATTTTAAGAACGTACTTTATACAAAATAACCAATTCATATGGAAATAAAATCTACAGACCTCCAAGGATCACGCTTTTAAAAAAGTTCTTTAAAAAAATTACCCAACACACAGTATTAAACTAACTATTGAGGTAACTGTCGCTCTTGGGGAACAAAGGTAATCAGCAGACCAAGACAAAATATACACAATATAAAAATAAATAGCATTCCCCTTTCCAGTATTGACCAGGAAAGTTCACACAACTTTGCAGCAGCAGGAGAGAGAAGAGGATCCCTGACACTGTGCTCTACGGGACAGGGAGGGAGGGTGGGGTGAGAGCCGGGGCTCCTGGGCACTGTGTGATGGAGAGGTGCAGGATCTGAGCCCCCACTGGGGAGAGGAGCACTGGGGCAAGCAACTCCAGCATGAACTCCTTCCACTGAGAAATCTGGGCTATCAAATCCAACCTTTCCTAAACAGCACAGGCAGCCGGCCAGCTTGGTTTCTAAGGGAGCCGAAGACAAGGAGGACCAGCTCCCGAGTGTTAGATTCCACTACCCAGCAAAACACCCCAGTCCCGAGCCCCACGCAGGTCAGATTCCCCCCACTGAAGGATGCAGGCAGGGGTTGTTTTCACAGCTTCGTGTGGGAGGTCTCTGCTGCAGCATCAGCTCACCTTCCCATTGCCCTGGGACAGTTGCAAGCAGTTGACAAGGGCCAGGCTTTTGTTCCCATGGCCGCTAACCCCCTCTCCACCCAACAACACAAAACACAGCAACATAAGAACAGCCTCACCCAAAAAGAGAAAGGCCTTCATTTTCTCCTTGTGCCCCCAACAGACAGATTACATTCTTTACAAACTTACAATAATACAAAATAAAACCTAATGTCACCCAACTTCAGAAAAATGGACATAGTGGCATAGGCTCTCCTGCTACCTTCCCCATCAAGGCCAAGTGAAGCAGCAGTGGGTCGCTCCCCTCCCCCAGAGTTATTAAATCAGCAGTGCACCCACCCCTCACTCTGCGGCAGCAATGGGCATCCCTCTTCCATGTGCTTCGCTTTGCGGGCAAGGCTCAACTTTACCAACTTGCTCCCTTCCCTGACAAAGAAGCATCAACCAGCTCTCTCCTGGTTACCTAAATCAACCCAACGGTCACTGGGAAAGCAGGAACGTGGTATAGGTAAAATGCAGGTCCACAGAAAGCACCTTGCTTCCCACTCAAACTGTGAAGCCCCCCAGTGTGTTTCATTGCCATCTGCTCCCCAAAACAATATGGGATGGTCAAAGTTGCACTGCTGCATGTTATTATTGCTCAGAAAAAATCAGGCAGCCGTGTTCATTGATCTATCAAGGAAGAGAGGCAACAGTTTTCATGGCTGTACACAGTATATATTTTTAACCTAAGCCTCCTTGGAGGTAGACATGCCAGGATAACGTGCAGGAACCCTGCACAGGGGCCAGGAGCAAATCCTTGTGCTGGACAGACATCACCGTGCCAGGGTGGCAAACCCCAGGGGCATACAAGAGAACACTGAGGACACCTTAATTTCATGAGAGTAAATGTGTACTCCCCGTCTGCTTTCTATATGCATGTGCAGAGGAGACAGCTGGCATGTTCAACCTTCTGCCCTTTTACTCATGTGGGCAGTGAGCTTTCATCTCTGCACTTGACAGCAACCGACTGCAGCAAAGTGAGCAGAGGGAAAGAAACTTGAAAGCTAGGAAGAAAGGAGAGGGAAAGTGTTGGCAGATGACACAAAAGGGAATCAGAGAACTTTCCAGACTAAAAGTTGAGGTGCAAGGTCCTGTAGCTGCCTGGCTGGTTTCCGAAAGGGAGATTGCTCCTCGGATGTAATCCACAGTGTTTGAGTGCACTAGGTCTCTGCTTGTCTCTTACTGATTTGAAGGCCAAAGAAGTCCCTAATGGCCATCTGGTCTAACTTTGTCCACAACAAGGGAATTTTGCCCACAGAGTGTCAGTTCCACTTTTATTTAGAAGATATACCACTTATTGCCCTTCTGCTAGTGAGCCAAATGTTTCCAAATAAAAGGGGCAAAGGGCAGAGGGATCTGCTAGAGTTGGTGAAAATCCCAATTAATTCTCAGCCCTAATTAATCCTTCGTCCCCTCTTCCACTGGTGGATATAGCTCTTGCTCTCTCCTGGAGGCACTGTCCACTTTGACATCCACATTTCAAAAAGAGGAAGACCTTTGCCAAAAGAAATCTAGGCTACTGCTGCAGATAAAGGAAAAAAACCCTCAGTTGATGCAAGGCTAGCAGTGTTAAAACTACAAAACCCTCCATGGTCTCTTAAATACTGCATGTGAGCTGAGGCAGGACAGTAACCAAAAAGGGTACAGCATCACACAGCTTGCTACACCTGTGCCTTGAAGGTACACTTGGATGTTACTATCTAGTTTTAAACACATAAAACCCTGTCCTGAATTTCCTTGCCTAGGGGTGGATCGAGCCTTGCTCTTGTCATCCCAGGAGCTCCTATTCAGAGACAGCTGGAAACAGGTCCCTCCCCAGCTCTTTTTCAGAGAGGGAGGTGGGCAGCAGAGACTGAAAACCAGAGCGCGTAGTTCATTATGTGCTGGTTAAAAGCATTTTCCTTCCGCATGGGCGGCAGGGGTCCTGCCAAGCCCGAATGTGCTTTACCCCCATCTGTATGTTAAACAGGTACAGATGGGGAAAGGCTGGAAGGTCAATGTTTGAGATGCTTTCTTGGTTACAATAAGCACACGCTCTTAAAGCTTGTCACATGGCCTGCAGCTGCAATGCTACTTTCACAGTCTGCTATCTCAATCTCAGCCTTACAGAAAGGACACAGCACTTACACACCTGCTCTTCAACCACCAGCGCCGGACTTAAAGCAAAACAGAAATTCTGCAAGAGCAAACTGCCCTACTGCCAATGCACTACAGTAAAAACTTCTTAAGGGGTAGCTCTGATTAAGCGCAGGCTGAGTTGCATAGTTGCTCTGCAGCGAGGGGAACCAGGGGCAACCACACCATCACCAATTCCCCTGTTTGTCTTCTCCAAGCCACCCCTTGGGATGGTGCTTCCCTGTCACTCGATTCGTCCTCTTCTCCGATATTCAGCAATGCATATGGCAACACCGTCTCCTTGGAAAAGGAAAGCAGAACAAAGCCATCGAGAACAAAGCAACAGCCCTGGCTGAACACAGAGACTTGACAGAAGACTGACAGAGATCAGCAGAGAAAATAAAGGAAGGCTGTTTTCTGATTATACTTTCATTTTAAATGGAGAAGTGTTGGGGTGAGAAGCTGCAGGAGAATTGCCTCAGTCAGCAGAATGAAAGACAGCCTCTGTGACTAACTTTCAGATAAGACATCAAGAAGCTGATAGCTCTCCAAGACCCTGAGAAACCACACTTACAAAAATATACACAGGAGATTTGTTTCAGAAAGTCTGCATGGGAAAGGCATTTGGCAGATGAGAAAGAATCAGAAGTTCTTCCAAGAAAAGTGTCTCCATGTACTTTGAAGTCACAAATCAAACCAGTTGGGCCTTGAAGCTTCAAATTTAGTTTCCTCTTTTGTCCTCCTCATTGCAGGCTGGTGCCTTGGATTGCTACTGAGTGGTTTGGTGGGTCACATCATGGCATTTATGGACTGCAAACTTCTGCTGGACGCAGCTAAAAATCACTGTGAAGCCTCAGTGACTGGCCTTCTTAAAATACTTAGTTGAATTGCCAGGGCCTGTAGGACTTAAGATGCCCAAAGCTTCCAGAGTCCCAGGGGGATTTTATACAATGGCATTTATAATGGTAATAGAATGTCTTAGGAGCTTGGGAACACCACACACCACTTGCAAAGGAGGAGGCAGTGAGTAGAGCAAGACGCTAAAAAGCCAGAGTAGTGTACAAACCAGTTCTGAGAATATTGGAAATTTTTGGCATGCTCAAGCATGGCGAGCATCATATTTGTTCTATGTATTATATAGTCTCATTTAACACGAAATCCATAATTATAGGAAAACACATCCTCCGTATGGGAAAAGTAATAGCTACAGGAAACTTTGCAAAGTCACTAGCTCAAGATGCTTGCTGAAAAAGGATCAACTGTTAATATATTATACTACAACAATACTGGCGGATAAGAAAGCGGGCTTCCAACCAGAGTCCAGAATTTCTTTGTATTGTGCTAAAATATCATTTAAGACAGTGACACAAGTATAGCACTCAAAAGCCAAGATATTTTAAAATGCAGCTACATTTCTCCTGCACTGTATGCCAACCCATAGCAAAAAGTACCACTCTGTACATAAAGAGCTGACATTTTACTCTCTTCTAATTCCCCCCTTTAACCCTCTTTCACAATATCTACAAAACAGCCCTGCACAGCATGGTTTGGAAAACCATAAACTATAGAATTCACATTTTCTGCTTCTCCCTGTATGTTTCCACTGGTGTTCCACCCCAGAAATCTGCTACCAGCCCCGTGCCCTCTGAGAGGTGCCAATTGTTTGTGATTTGCTCAGATTGTACCTAGCGAGATAGAGCATCCCTAGATGTCATCATAAAAACAAAACAAAATAAACAACAACCAAACATTTTTGAACAAAGCATTTGAAAGTCCGGAAACTCTGTGCTAAGATTCCACAAGCAGCTCACTCTTAGCATGCTCCGTCCCCAGGATAGCCCTATCCCTGTAGCCCAGCCATAGTTCCCCCTATGCTATATTAGTACTTTTCGAATATAAACCATGTGTCCTCACAACAGCAGCTTGTTAGTCACTTTAATAAGAATTACTGACTACATCAAAAGCCATTTACCTAGAAACCCTCCCAGGAGGACTCAGCTTCACTAATCTGTTTTGTCTACCATCCGCAAGTCAAACCCTTCTCCCAGATTTGCATTATGTCAGGTATGGGATAATATCTCCATGTTGCACATTCCATATAGGACCCTCAGGGTATCTATCACTGTCTAACACCCCACTATGGCTGTTCAGGCAGACCACAAGCAATTCTTGCCTTTCTTATTTCTCCCTTGTTTTGATCTGTGCTTGGTACTCATCCAGATACCATGACCACTAGGAACCATGTTTTCAGTGCCAGTTCCAGCTGAAAGCCAAGAGTGCTTCATCTTGGTTGGGTTTTTCTTATAGTTTCTAAAAATGTCCTGTTCCACAAAGTTCACAATGAACTGAATGAAAGGCACTTCAAATTTTGGGTAACTGTCTGTGATGCAGAAGACACAGGCTGAGGTACAGCAGGGGTTGTTTGCAGAATCAACATTTACATTTCCAGAATTTCGAATACTTTGCTACAAGTTACATTTTACAGTTCCTCTATTTTTAAATGTGCTATTTGAAATTATTTTTATATCTACAATGAACTAAAGATTGCTTTACAAGGACAAGTAACCATGGTTTCATTTGCCCCAGGTTTATTCTCTTGAAGAGCAGTTATACTTGCACAGTATTTCATAAATACCTACTACTGCTTTAGTACCTCCATTCAGGGAAGGATTCAAGACCTACGTTTCCAAGCAGCTGGGGCACTTCTGAAAACCCACTGCCAGCTGACAAGCCAGCAGCTGACCCTCAGGTCTGGGACAAATTCAGATGAGCCGTAGCATAATGTTCTTGGCGGGGGAGAGAAGTTACCTGCTTCTCAGTCAAAGAACAACCTTCAGATTCCTCTGTTCCAGTTTATACCAATCCACCAGTGACAATTGCTCCCTGACAGATGAACACAAATAAAAAAAAAAAACCAAAACAATACACCCCGAAAATATCTCCCTTTCTTAATGTAATAGCATCTATAGATAGATATTTCAATTAATTCACATTATATTTAAGTCTTCCTTTGTGGAGGAGCCAGCTGTCCCAGACAACTTACTGGACTAAGCAGACAGCAGCTATAGTTCACAGGCTAGCTGCAGCAGTGAGTAAGAACTGTGTTTATAAACATGCTTGCAGGAATAGCATGAAGAAGTTTAACTCCTGTTAGGCTTGGAAAATGACTTGACCCTACACAGCTCATCAGAGGCAAAAGTATTGTAGCAACAGAGCAGTGAGATTCATTGGTAAGTGGGCATTAATGTGGCAGTCCTTCCTTGTTCTAACTAGTTTAAAAAAAGAATATTTCTCATCTTTTAGGCTTTTTGTGCTTCCAAAAGCTTAGGACTAGAAGTAATGGCTCAGTCAGATGCTACCTGTCATTTGCTCAAACAGCTTTGCTAGCACATGGTAGATCTACACAGCAGGACAAAGGCAGTGCAGCTGTGCATGCTAGTGCAATCCAGCTAAAGATATGGGTGATAGCACCATCCAAGACCACAAAGCAGCCAGAAAAATTCTACAGAAACCTGGAGACAAAGACCCTCCCCTAGCTGGTACGACAGACTAAAGGGCATGCTGCTCTGTCCTCAGTTCTGCTGCCACTTGTGCTTTTGCTACCACAATTTGTCCAACACATTGGCACAACCTCCTTTTAACCAAACTGCTGTACCCCAGGGCAACCAGCAGCCTGCACCAGGGATGTGGTCCCAGCAGACCTTGCTGTCCAATCTTGTCATGTAGCAACATCACCTTGTTTTACCGTAGCTCCCTCAAGAATAATCAGCTGTATTTTCTTGTTAGGTTTGAGATGTGAATAAACATTTACAGATGAGATTCCTACAGAACTCATTCGTCAAACCTAGATTTGAACGTCAGTGCCTGGCAAAGCGTCGGTGTGCAGGGATTCCCCAGTGCAGTACTGCAGCTGGTGAGGAAAGCCCCTGCAGACTCTGCACAGCCTCTGAGGGAAGCTGCCACTAGCCTTGTAAGGCTTGCTGCTATGGCATCAATGATGACAAAGGTAAACCACTGAGCCATGCCACCTCAACATTTGATTTCCAGTCAGTGCTTTCTGATTCACCCGCAACTTGCGAACACCAAATCCAACTCCATAGGCCAACAAACAGCTCACACTGCAGCAAACCAACTGTTGCCCCAAAGCAGCCTCATGCTCCTCTTTCACAGGCAACCAGGAGTGGTCAGGAACCTTGGGGTACTTTCTGCTTTGCTGCTGCTAAGAAATGAATATAGCCAAGGGACAGAGAAAGAATGGTGGGGACTCGACTCCACTCCTCAGGCAGCAGGGCAGTACAGATTTGCATAATATTTGTTCTTCTGGACAGGTGCTGCTTCACTGGTTTCAGCGAAAGAAGTCTAAGATGACCAGTTATGCCATTTTCTGTTTTCTAGAGCACACATTTCTCCTACCAGAAAGGCAGGGAGAAGGGTACTGGACTAGCAGAAGGGACAATGCCATGAGTGTCCTGTCCTGGTTTCAATTCCTGGTCCTGGTTTCCTTGTTCCCCCATGATGACAGGAGCTGGAAGTGCACTCAGGCCCTGGATCCAGAGGGGCAGAGGTGGGGGTGAGAGGGGAAGGAGGAAGAAGACAAGAGAAAGAGGAGGACATGTTATGCTCCTGAGCAATTCCTGCTATTAACTCAACCAGTTGTCAGGTTGCATCTCGGTTGCAGAGGACAGGAAAGAAGACAGCAAGTCATCCATCACACGTTCCCTCACTAAGCTCCACTCCCCCCAAACCCTCACCCTATCCTGAAAGATTTCAGTGTGATATGATTGTAAACAGTTAAGGATTCCTCCAGTGCTAAGCCCACTACAAGCTGGGCCCACCCCCTCCCTTATTATGTACAATACATTCACCAACAACAGAAATTTATTTAAAAAGGCAACAGGTTAAATTCTGTAAACTGGATCCAGCTCCAAAACACACACGTTAATACTACAAGTAAAATTCCATCATCGTCCTCTTCCACCCTGAAAAATATACCTGAGTTTAGCAGTCAATGAAAGTTTCCGCCCCCACCCCCACCCT
>NW_009627663.1:0-1966 GCF_000690535.1 Cariama cristata
GGCTGGAGCCGGTGGCCGATAGCGGGGAAATGTTCTGGGACTTTGCAGTTGGCTTTAGAGGGGTTTTTTGATACATGGGGACCAAGTTGTCTCCCGATGAGACCGGTTCCAAAGCCCTGTAGCGGTGTCGGTCACCCTCTGCCGCACAGCTCTGCCGCGGGGTGAACCGGTGGGCTTACCGGAGCCGCTCCTCTGCGACTTTTCCCGGCGCGTTTCCCAGGGAGGTGTTTAGGGTGCTGGCTGGAGGTCTGCGTGGTGCTTGGGGGGGAAGGACCTCGGGGTGGTTTGAGGCATCTCCCTCGGAGGGTCATGCGGTGGGATGTACGCTCATGCGTTGTGGGGGTGTGAGCTGAATAAGGGCAAGTTTAGCTCCACGGTTTTTTGTTTGCTTTGTTTTCCCCTTGGCTCGGAGCACGGTGGTGGGTGGCAGGGAGCAGTGGGGTTTAGCTGCAGGGTGCTGAGACCGGAGGCAGTCGAGGCTGAGCAGCCCTAAACAAGAAGCTCGTCCCTCAGGACCCAGGTGACAGCACAGAGTACGGGCTGTGCCCTCCAAAGCCTTCGGTCAGGTTTTATTCCTGTGCTCAGTCGAGCGGTGCTGTTCCACGAGGAGCCCAGCGCCCTGCCCAGCTTCCTATGGCCCGTCTGCTCCTGGAGCTGCCCTGCGCCGGGTATCTTGGAATAAGCTGGGGAGATGAATTACCTTTTTCCTTCCCTCCTTTCCATTTTTCATGACACCTTCCTGGCTCAGCTGCTATCAGAGCCTGGAAGCGGTAAGTCCCTGTGTTTTATCTCGTCCGTGCCATGCACAGAGGAGACGATCAATCTTGTGGGCAGGATCAGGCCGGCTCCGGATCCGTACAGTGCTCCCCAGGGAAGGGTGCAGAGCTGGGTGGTTTTTCCTTCCCCCCGTGCCCTCACGCCTCGTTTTTCTCCCTTGCAGGGGAAGGAGATGCTGACGCAGAAGCTGCCGCTGTGGCAGCAGTCCTGCTCGGATCCCAACAAGATCCCGGACCGCGCTATACAGCTGATGCAGCAGATGGCTGCCAGCAGCAATGGCACCATTATGCCCAGCCCTCTGTCTACATCCAAATCCAACCTCATCATCTCTGACCCCATCCCTGGTGCCAAACCTCTCCCTGTCCCCCCGGAGCTGGCACCTTTTGTAGGAGTAAGTATCTCTGTGATGGAAGTTGTCCTGCCCTTCTGAGCAAAGCTGGAGGGATGAACCCGGGCCGGTGTCGCCGGTGTCACCGTTGTCCTCAGCAAGTTGCCTTTTGACAGACCGGCGGTGATGCGCAGGGATGGGCAGCTCCGCGCACACGCTGCCCTTGGATGTGGGAAGGAGCCTGGCATGGGATGGGCAGCCTGTCCTGTCCCGTCCCATCGCGCCCGGGTTACTGAGCTCCAGAGGGGCAGGGGCTGCAGGGGCTCCCGGGGCAGTTTTGGAGAACCCGTGAACTGGTCCCAGTCTGGCTGGTCCCAGAGCTGTGGGGCTGAACCGAGGTACCCCATAACTGCGGGAGAAAGTGCGTGGAGTCACCCGTGGGATGAAAGACCCTTCAGAAAAGGATCTCCCCCCGATGTGGGGGCACAAGCTGAGAGCTCCAGAGGGGCAGGGGCTGCAGGGGCTCCCGGGGCAGTTTTGGAGAACCCGTGAACTGGTCCCAGTCTGGCTGGTCCCAGAGCTGTGGGGCTGAACCGAGGTACCCCATAACTGCGGGAGAAAGTGCGTGGAGTCACCCGTGGGATGAAAGACCCTTCAGAAAAGGATCTCCCCCCGATGTGGGGGCACAAGCTGAGCAGTAGAGCTCAGGAGGGATTTATCAGGTGCAAGGCAGCTTGGAGCAGTAAGATACTGTGGATGTGACCCCACTGCTCCCCCAGAGCAGTTTCTCTTGGGTGGGGAACTAAACCCCACAGGCTGAAGCTGTGGTCTGCTGTGACCCACCTTCCCTGGAGCTGTGTC
>NW_009627663.1:2103-2312 GCF_000690535.1 Cariama cristata
GGGTACAACCCCTGGTCTGGGATGAAGCCAGCACAGCCCAAATCTTTATCTCCTCCCCAGCCTCAGAAGCAGCTGAGTGACTCTTACTCCAATACACTCCCAGTTCGCAAAAACGTGCCACCGAAAAACAGCTACGCATCAGGTGAGGCTCCGTCCTCTGCGCCGGGGGCTGCTGGGCTGCCGTGGGGCCGGCTGTGCCGGGCAGCGCT
>NW_009627663.1:2406-2817 GCF_000690535.1 Cariama cristata
CAAGTGCCGCTTGTGCCTCCGAACCTGAGGGTTTGGAAATGAGCGGAGCTGGGCTCTGCTATGGGTTTTTGGCTGCGTGGGTTTCAGCCCACGGACGGGATTTCCAGAAGGAAAATCTTGAGGAAGCTCACTCAAGGAGGCTGCTCCCTTTGCCACGGCTGGTGGGCAATGCCAAGAGCAGTGGCCTCATCCTGCTCGTTTAGGGGGAAGGTGTGAGTCACCCTGAAGGTGTTATTGGCACCTAGGGTGAAAGAAGCAAGGTCAGGGACCTGTCCTGCCAGGGCTGTCCTGGTCCTGGTTGTGCCAGGCTGTGCCTGGGCATGGCCACAGGCTCAAGGACGTGGGGCACTCGCTGGTCTCTCTCCCACCAGGCGAAAACAAGACACTGCCCCACTCCAGCTCCCTGCCCGC
>NW_009627663.1:2972-3294 GCF_000690535.1 Cariama cristata
GTTAGGTCCCCCGGCCGTCACCGTGACCCGCTGCACCCCAGGTGCAGCCTCTTCTGGATCCCCCGTGAATAAACGTGGGTTTGGCTTCATCCCCTGCCTTTGCCTTCCAGGAGGGGCTGGTTTCCTTTCTCCTACACGCGGGTCCTCGACAGTGATGGCAGCGAGCGGGTCCATGCGAGGTAGGGGTGCTGTGCCGGGTGGGTCCCTGCACCCCTCTCAGGGCAGGCTTGTGGGCTTGGGATGGGAATACCCTGCTTCCCCCGGACACGATGCATGTCGTTAGGATTAACTCCCAGCACAGGGGGGTGGTAGCCGGCTCTGG
>NW_009627664.1:0-208 GCF_000690535.1 Cariama cristata
AGATGCCGGTGACAGGGCTGTCCCCTCGGGGTGCGGGTCACCCCCGCGCCCTCATCTCCCTGCACAGCCACCCCTTCCGAAAGGTGAAGCTCTCTCCATGCAGAAGCCCCTGGGTCTTTTTCCCGGAGACTGGGAAGGGCGGGGGGAGAAAGCCGCCGTTTAGAGCCCAAGAAGATGAATATTAGAGAAGTCAATTAAGTTGTTTGGA
>NW_009627664.1:220-2374 GCF_000690535.1 Cariama cristata
AAAAAAAAAAAAAGCGCTGGGACTAATGTTATGAAGAAAGCCAATTAAAATGGTTTGATAAGCATATGTATTAGCAACAAGTGTAGCACAGAGGTCAGAAACAACACTAAGTAAACAGAGTTGACAGAAGAGTGAATCTTTTGTGGCGGGTGCGCAGCTGTCCGGCCTCCCTTTGTCCGGGCTGAGGCTGGGTGCACGCTCCCTGCTGCCCTCTCCCCAACTCAATGCACAAAAACAGATTGGGATGTTCTGCATGCATAGGCAACATTGCAGCTCCAGTCCTCCCTTTTCTGTTCCTTCTTTAGGAGACAGGGCTCTCCAGACATTTTTTCCTGACAGTAACAAAGCGGGGCTGTAAAAAAGTTCAGAATAGGAGGGGAGAAAGGAGAGAAAGGAGTCCCCGAGGGGGAAAAAAGCGCCATGTCACGGGACAAAAGAATAGGAAGTTGAAAATAGAAATAAAACTGAAAGCAAGAATTATCTTGTTAAACAGAGGTGCTTTTTGTCCAGAGTCGTCTTTGTGAAAGTTTTTAAAGTATCACGACGTGGAACAAGTGTGTAAGTCCCCACACATACTTCAGTCAAAGATTCATGAGCTTCCGAGAGCCTTGATGGCTTATTTATGTGTCAGCAAATTCTGCAGATTAAATACGTTTTAAAAAACAGATCTAGGGTTAGTCGGAGTCCCGCAGACATGGCTTAAAACGTGCGGGACGGGCGGGGGGATTCCTCCCAGGCCAGGGAAAGGAAATGAAAAGATCAAGAAGCAACGAGCCGGTTTCTTTTCATTTCAAGTCTGGAGAATAAACACAGGCCGGGCTGTTATCTGCCGGCTCGGTCCCCGCCGCGCACACAGGCACTGGGTGCGAGTGCTTCAGGATGGGGCAGGGGACACCCCGTACAGACAAAGAAAACAAACTTTTTTTCTGGCAGGCCGGGTGAGGTGCCAGGGCTGAGCTGCCCCGGCCGTGTCAGCCGGGCTGGGGGCTCGGGGCTGTCACCGAGGTATTTTTCTCCCTTGGGGAAATCACATACTGTCGTGTGAAAAACCATCACTTGCTCCCGCCACCTCTTTCCGGGGGAAGGATGCGCATTTGGGGAGTAACGCCGCACTTCTTACTCAGGCAAAGCCCCGGCGCTGCCACCTTGAACTCTCCTTTACTTCTGCACTTGTCTTTCTTGGTTTAATGTCACCGGAGGAAAGAAAAATATAATTAAATGAGGGGGGAAAGCAAAGTCAAGCCGGGAGCAGCAGCAAAGCCCCAAGTCGAGTGAACACACCTCCTCCCTAACCCTGCTCATCCTCTATGTTCAATATTGAGACTTGCTCGCTTTTCCCGGCAAACCTTCTTGGAGTACAGCTTTTGTTAAACCGGAGCTGACAGGGAAACCTCAGGAGAAATAATACAGTTCGGTTCCCAGGGACACGTGTTGCCCAATGTTGCCCAAACTGTCCGCAATACTGACAGAGTAACTATGCGGCAAGTGGCTTTCGCAGTCCCCTGAGAAAGTGATAGCTCTCGCGCGCTTTTGATCCTGGACTCTGGTTTAGTCAAGTTTCTGTTTGGGAAAGACAAATGCGAAAGGCTAAATTTTATGACTTCGGGATTTGAATATGAATCTTCGTCCGGGCACAAGAACACACCAACCCACTGCAAATCAGAAGGGGGAAATCATTATAGCTTGTCATTGGAGGAGTCGTTCTGCCTTTGAAGCAGAGTCCAAGCGCAAACTTTTCTGATGAATCGAAGTCATTAAATTTGAGTGCGGATGAGTTACGACGTAGCTTCCAAAATAGTACAAACGTTTAATAAAAATCGTCTCATCTGTGGCCTTTTAGAATCGTCTTGTTTCACCAGCGAAAATTAAATTTGGGACATCTCACCCTTTTCTAAATGTCATTTTCCCAGTAAACTCCTTATATTAACATTATCAATTTTCTCTTTCAAGTCTGTCATTCTCATGATTTACGGAGACTCTTTGTCTTAAAGCAAAGATTTCACAATCGGAAAAAGCCGACTCGAGTCACACTGCCGCGTGATTTCGGAAGTGTGGACAAACGGCCCCGGGGGAGTGCGTACATCGCGCTAAAAGCCCGTCGGTGGGACGGACAGGCGGGGCCCGGTCCCGCCGGCCCTGGTCGGGTGCGGGTGG
>NW_009627665.1:0-11403 GCF_000690535.1 Cariama cristata
TTTTTATACTTAAGAAGAGATTGAAAATACTATCTGGTTTCTGAAACAGATATTTTTTTTGGAAGGGAAGAGGAGTTTGATTATCTACGTTCAATCAGTATAAAGTATTTTCTAATTGTGAAGTATCAGACAAAAATGATAGAAGCTTGCAGCAATGTTACAGAAGTTAATACAGCTAAGTCTTTCATCAGTGACCCCTTAAAATAAAATAGGATCCTTCTTCCCCGATTTGTGCCGGTAGTATCGTTCAGGTTTTGGTACCCAGTTCACTTTGAATTGGTGCTTTAAGTACTTTTTTTTGCAAATCTCAGTGAAACTTGAAGAAAACCACGAAACTTTGGAATAAACGTATACTTGTTAAAGTTCACGTTATTTGTAGTGGCTTGATGAAAAATGAATAAATACAATGAAAAGGATAGAAAGCTAAAATCACTGATTTTGGTACTTATTATTTTAATAATCTTCCTTTTTTGGGATTTTTACATACTTTTTTTAAAACACTGAAAACACTTCATGAGCTCTGATTTGTCCACCCTGTTACGCTTAGAACATTTTTATACATAAACAGTGGTTTTTAATGTTATCAGTGGTGCACTTCAGCATTTTGTAAGGATTTTGCTTCCATTTCCAACAGATACAAAAAGCAATCTGTATTTCAGCTTTGCTAAATGTGTATTTTAAAGCAAAACTAAATGATGGCCTTGTAACAAAAGGTTAAAAAAAAAGAATAAATAAAATCCATAATACTAGATGCAGTGATTACAGGATGAAGTCATACAAAGCTTATCATAAAGGTGTTAACTAAAGCTGAATGCACAGCTTTGGGACATATTTTGCTTCTGGTTGGCTAATAACGTTCATGTCTGTGTCATTTATCATAGAAAAAAATTAATTTCAGCCAGTCTGAAGATATTTACAGTTTTAAACAAAATTCAACTATTCTTGGATGAGTAGTTTTTTTTTCAAGCAGTACCTTTCATGTGATTTGTAGATTTGGCCACCAAACTAAAAAAATCTGTTATTTATGCAGACGTATTTTTTTGGCATTGCTGAGAGGTAGATGTGTTAACCTAAGGAAGCACTGGAATCCTGTGTAGTCTTTTCCAAATTTATTTTTCATTTACTGGTAGCTTCGTATTTAATACAAACTTGTCTGTAATTGAACACAACTTTCCCTTGGTGTCAAAGTTTTCAATGTTGTAATGTTTGGGATGGATGGACTATGTTTCCTTTGAAGCATTGACTGCTGCTAGACTAAGTTGCTGCTTTGTTTTTCATGTATAGGATTACTCTCCTGTCCATTTACATCATTATTAGCGTTTCTTGAAAGAACATACCTGTGCATAAGAATCCTTCCCTAGAATATCAGACTCAAATATGGCAACTGTTCTTAATTCAAAATCTCCCAGATTTCAGTTTTTAATGAACTGAACATAGCTGAAATAGGGGCTTTTTTGTCATATCGTAGATTACCTAGAGAAATAGATAGAAAAGAAATAAAAATAAAACTACTGTTCATTTCAAACTATAATAATTCTTCTACAGTTGAGAGGAAATTGAATGTTTTCTGTCTGCTGTCCAGAACAAACTAAAAATATTTGAGGTTTCCTAAGTGCAGTTTACAGACGACTGTGGACTGAGGTTCCGCAGCTACAGGTGCTTTGTCTCTGCAAAGGTTATCTTGCCTAAGCTCATCTCTTCAGAGCAAAGGAGGCTGTCGACATTTTTAAGAAAATCTATAGCAAGCTAAAGTCCATGAGGGAATCATAGCTTTAACTTGAAGCAGCTGGGTAGCCTGAAAAATCTATTTGATTTAACAAAGGACAGAAAAATATGCTAATACTAAGGCATAAGGCTTGACATGGAGTGCTGAAATCCTACAGCAGTTTATAAACCAAGCCTGCAAAAAAAAATTCAACAACTTAGCCCTAAGTGTTCAAATCTGTGTATATGGGTCTTAGTCATATGAATCCTAACAGTCAATAAGATTTTCATATATCCCCAAACTGTGCTTTGAAAACGAACTTCTTATCCAGAGCTGTCTGAAGCTGATGGGGGAAAAAAAATTCCTTTTGATTTCACTGTACAGTGTATAGGCCACTTATGAAGAGCATATCTTTTCCAGGCAGCAACTCTAAAAATCCATTATAGGACAGTAACACAGATACTTTAGTAGAGAAAGAACGATTAGACAGTTTAAAAGCAAAAGTGAAAGGTACTTTTCCTTGACTTATGAGGAAGGGTTTTGTTAATGAAAGGATGTTTCCTAGGCCAATGCAAAAGTCGCAGTGAGTATTTAGAGTAACAAGTATGGTATATATGGCAAGTAAATCATACAGATTAATTACTAGGTTGTAAGATAATTTTTTTTTTTCCAATAGACAACAAGAAAGAGAACTCTTGATACCCATTTATGAGGATGCAGAATTCCTTCATGAAAGACAGAAATTCTGTTCCCTGTTCTGATAGTTTATATCCTACCAGGGTTTTTTATTATTGCTGTTATTCTAGGGGAAAAAAACCAAACCAAACCAAACCAAAACAAAACATTTTTTTTTTAACTTGAGTTTTTTTAAAAAAAAAAAAAAAAAAAAAAAAGACCTTGCATGGATATTCTTGCAGATGTTTAATGGCATTTGATTCTTATTATTGTGTTCCAGTTCTTTCTCAGCTCATGGGAGAATCCCTTCGGAGAGTTAATACGAAGGTGATGGGAAGGATGTCTCTGTAAACGCTGTTCAGAGAAGTTGACGTGGAAAGTCTTGCCATGCTTCTTCGTCCAGAGAAATTCACACGGCAAAAGGCTTGCCATGTTTCTGTGCTTGTCCTATGTATATCGTGATTGCATTCAAATTCAATTCTGTAGCTTTGTAATTTGTAAGTCAGTGTTAAAAAACCCACAGCTGCTCCATCACTAAACACCTGGACATGTAATTTAGCACATCTAACTGATATATTTTTCACAGATCAATTACTGCCCTGCTAAATGACACCAGGTTTGTTTGACAAATGGAATGTAACATCTTTATTATATAGTTCATAGTTTTCTCCCCCAGCATTTCGAGACATGGTTTGGTGGGTTTAGCAGGCATGGTGGCATCGAGTGTACGGTTGGACTTGATGATCTTTGAGGTCTCTTCCAACCATAATGATTCTATGATTCTATGATTTGTAACCTTTGTAGATTTATTCCTTCTGACTGCAACAGATACAGGTTCAATTAAATAGCAAAAATCTATTTGAAAGCTAGAGACATTCTCAGTGAGTTCCTGCAGTTAACATTGAATGAATTCTCAGATAAGATTAAGAATTAACTACTGCAGATATATGGGCTCCACCTGGAAAAACTTTATTCACAGCTACTGGGAAACTAAAAACAACTGAGAATCTTAAAATAAAGCACAGGGATGTGTTTTCTTTTATTAATAGTAAATATCTACACATGAGTTCATGTCCTGATCTCCTTCTATAATACAAAAATAGGTAAGAAGAATCCTACCTTATGTTCCTATTTCTAAAACTGTATTTCACAACACTATCATCCACATGGCAACCAACCACGTCACAATTGAAAACATGAGATACCACCTTAAAACCAGCTCTCAGACTGTATCTTAACCACACATAAACAACTGCTTTCTCTCTCCACCCATCATGTATACTGCAGAATTGCATTTGTATATGGCAGAGAGGGCTCCTTCTTCCCAACTCTTCTGTACAGTTCTATAGCTTGGGGGATTGGGGTTCAAACTGCAGCTTCCTGGTTCCTGTAGGAATTGTACATTCTATTGTACAGTCTAGTACAAAAACATAATTAGCTGCAGCGTTCTCTGTCACTTCTCACCTTTGCTTCATCTGTTTCATCTCTTCTGGAAGGAAAGGCCATGAAACTGTCTCACCTCCAAATCAAATTAGGCCTTTAAATTTGTGCAGTTATTGTTTACAAGGGAAGCTGCTGTAAAGAAAATGAGCTTGTTTGTCAAGGACTGAAAGATGTTGCCACAATGCTTTACAAGTTCAACTTCAAAATTCTGTCAGGCTTTTACTTTGTGTTAATGAGGAATACAGATTTACAGGAGAAAGTGAAGATCTGTTTCCACTAACATTTAGTACCAGTTACCTCTCTTGGGTAATAACAGTCATTATTTATTTTATGTACATATTGTTCCGCTTTGTTATGTAACATTTGTCTTCATTTGTACATTTTGAATCTAATTCTTTCTACAATTCCCGTAGTAAATTCTCAGCTTTCCATCTATACAAGGAACAGTATTTTATTTTTATCATTTTAGCAATTGTATTGTTTGTACAGTCCACATTTCTTGTAGGTGTACGTCTCCAGGAAAATTATTGAAGTGTGTATTAGAAGTAACAATAATAGTGAGTAATCTCTTACAGATCCTGCAAAGAATTTTGTCTTCCATTTCTGCTATTTAGATTTTTGGATGGATAATCTCAAGATACTAGAATACCTTCTGTAGCACCAAACTGAGTATTTCATAGTGATCATATCCCTGTGTGAATTCTTGACTATTTGCAATTCTTTAAACATAATGATACAGCTACAATGAGATTTGCACTTTGAAGGATGGAGAGGAATATATGTACCTGCAACCTTAAGAGCATTTCATAGGCTAATTGCATCTTCATTTAGGGCACAATGGAATGAACACACAGAGAATAAGCATAAAAGGGCATGGTAAGAGCATGCAAGTGGAACTGGGAAGACAAAGATGGGAGTTATCCCTCCTGTAAACCTTTCTGAATGTTCTAGTTTCAATTATGCTAATCATGTTACGTGGACAACCAGGCAAGAAAGTGATATACTGAAATACTAATTCACTAGCAGAGTGAATTTGGATCTGAGCAGGAGATGGGAGAAGAGCACATCACGTTACTGATTATGTTACTTGTTCGTAGCTGTAGTAAGAATTTACTACCTAAGTATCTGCTGAACTGCATGTTGTCTTGTTGTATTGTTGTTGTTTCTTCACACTACTAAAAATGATATATAGGGAAAACTGGAAGTCACAAGGGTGAATGCTGACCCAGACTTTAGCTGCTACTAATATTTGGGATGTCATGATTTTTGATGTTACTAGCCTGAGCTGAGACCTGAGTTTCTGAAAATCTTTCTCTACCAAAACCACAAACTGTTAGATGAGGAATAGTTAGCCACTGAATATTCACTTTGTATTTGTCATTATGACTAATGAAAAGGAAGGAAGGAATGTAACTTTCTGGGAACTCATTTTCTTATATAACTACAGAGATTCAAGGGTCATTTGATGTCTGTTTCCTTTGTGATAGGAGGGAATGCCTGCTTTCAGCTGCCTAAGTGCAATCCATTTATTCTGCTTAAATGTCAATCACCGAAGGATTTCTACTACAAGTGTGCATCATATTTTGCACCTTCTATCATGTTATTTAATGCATGTTCTCTACACAAGGAAATGATACTGAATGTGATATCCAGCTTATCACACTGGTATCATTCATATCCGTGTCACAAGTGATAATAAAAATCTAGACTTCCTGACAACTCTATGCTATCTCAGAAAAATGGGGAATGAGGAGCAGAAGCCTAGTACACAGAGCATTTAAGAAGTGCGGTATCATGATTATCTGAAATGGTTATAGTGTTTGTAAATGTGCTTTTTGATGCAATGCAGGTGGAAAGACACGAATCTGTAGCTACAGCTATGTAAACCCAGTAGAATACTGTGACAGGAGTAGTAATTCTTTCTGCAGAAGTTAAGGAAACATCCTGTGTAAAAGAAGTATAATTACTGAGTGAAGTTTTGGAGTTGGAGCTGAAATGTGGATGAATTTACATGCTGCCAAGGTTAGGTGGCAGCTGGATGTAGTATTATTCCATTCTGAAAGCAGATACATTCTCTTTCTGGCTCTGCCAGTTCACAGTAAGATACTGCTACTCCCAATATTACTAACAATACTTGAATTCTTCAGAAAACACCAGCTGAAATCCAGGGCTTATCCTTAGCTGACTGATTCGACAAATAGGTTGGAGCTGTGTTCTTACAATACTGTTCTATCAATCCTTTTTTGTCTGCATAGTGGTAAAGTTGCAATAGGGCACAAGGAATCTGTTCTAGCAGCTAATATTCAGTGGTTTAACGTGTTCCCCTGCAAGATTAGAGTTATGTGATTAAGTTCCCAAGTTCTTTAAAGAGAGTTATGGAGCTGGAATAACACTTCTGGTTCTTTTTCTCTTGCGTTTTTGATGGTATAGAATGTTGGCACCACAAGTGGAAGTGCTCTGTATCTCTCTTTTCCCTGAATTGCTTATGGACTGAAAGTAAGGGGCTTCTTCTATGGTATAGGAAATGTGATTTCAAAAAGGTTCAGAACTGTAATGGAAAAAAGGTTCTCTGAACAAAATGAGCTGTAGCTATAATGATATTTTTTAAATAAATTGCTTTTTATGATGTTATAGACCCACTTCAAACGTGTTGATTGGAAGGAGTAACTGAGGAGAAATACCTGGATTGAAACAAAAATGTGGAGTTTTCAGATTGCCTTGCTGTTCAGACCACAGTGTTTCTGGGCGTGATAAGCACCATAGGAAACTTCTGAACAGACCACAGAAGCAATTACTTTTCAGTTGCCCTGGGAATAGGTGATGTTTGGTACTGATTTTCTGGCATATATGCAAATATGGCACTTAGACAATCTGGATTTTTAGCTATGTAGGATATAAAACAACCCTCTCACCCTCCTTCTCCTTGTCTTTTTCTGTTTTTCTGTCTTCTTGTCCTTTGTCTTTTTCTTCCTTTCTCACTTGCTCGCTTTGTCTCTCTTACTTACTTTTGTCTGCCTCCATCTATATCTTCTCCTTAATAAGTCAAACTACCTACTCTTCCAGCTAAAGTTGGAACTGCGGTATTTCTGAAATATTATTTGAAGGGATTGTCGCCATTCACACTGCAGCAAGCTAGGAAACACAATACTAACTCTAGTGTTACTTTACCATAGTGTTTCTTCTGCAAGTAGCTCCCAAATTCCTTTGCAAATTGTAGTTAATATTGCTACTACCATTGTGTTGATTAATAGACATAAACATAGACTTGTATGTCTGACTACAGTGGCAGTGAAACATTACAGCAATATTGCTATAGGGCATTTTTTTTCAGCCCTTGAAGGATGTTATTTAAAATCAGGGCTTGTCATACACTATGTTAGGCCATATGCTCTGACTGCTCTGTGAATACTGTTCAGCACTGGTGCATAGCCTCCAGTGTCAGATGTAAAATGAAACTCCAGTTTGAAATCTATACCTGTCATGTTCTCATGTTTTTCCGTCCCTGAGCACTTCAAGTAATTCCAGAGACACCTGTTTGCTAGAAATCCTTAAAAACAGTTTAAGACTTTGAAAGTACTATATAGGTTTGTGACTTATGAACATGTCTGACTCTTGTCTTTATTAAGAGTTTTTAAGTGCTTGAAGTAAAAACATGCTGTAAATTTGGAACTAACTTTTTGAGGGCACTGAGATGTATTTTCTTAAGAAGAGCATGACTGTGAAGTGTTAATACTTTCCTCTTGTAATAATCAGTGTCTTATATTGTTTTATTTGGTTTTATCCCAGAACAAGATTAAAGGACAAAGAGGGTAAAAGTGGTTTCACGCTAGCTTAAAAGCCATACAGATTTCTCAGAGCTTTTCTGACTGGCATCCTGAAGTAGATTTCTCCAGTCTGCGGGTTTTACTAAAATACAATACTTCTCAAAGTATGACACAATGTCAGGCAGATATGAATCAAGGAGAAAGTTAAGAAAAACCTATGTGATTTTTCCTGTCCTAGGGACCAGAATACCATAGGTATTAATACAGGACTTGCTACCAATTTCTTTACACTGGTAAAAGATTTTTCACTGGGTTGATTTAGTGGGTTTTGGGCAGCTTTGGATGAGCTATCCAGATCTAAAAGCTGTGCAACAGATTTAGTCTTAAAGCACATCACAAATGCTGTTACTGAAATAGGTCACATGATACTTTTGTTAAGTGGAAAAGGTCTCTTCCTTTGCATTCAGCAATGAATATAAGAAACCTGGTGTTAAAACTTTAACTGGATGCAAGAGGTAGACAAAAATGTTTTTTATTTTGCATTCGATGGCATCACACACTTGCAGCTCTCTGCCCCTGTTCTTTCAGGAAGAATCTTTTTCTGAAAACTCCATGTTTTAAACCAATAATACATAAAGAATTTTTGCAATTAATGTATTTTTTCTTTTTCTGAGCAATATTAGAAACTTTTTCTGGAGATGGAATTACAGCCTTATCAACACTTCATAAAACACTGATGAAGCTGTTGTACCCAAAACTGCCATCCCAAACACATAGATACAGTTTTATCGTATCAATTTTTCCAGGTTTGTTGAATATTTTCAACTGCTAGTTCTTTGACATTTATGAAACTGGATAATCCAAAGGTTGTGGTGAGAGGAAAAAAATAACCATCAATAGTTAATTACCTCCAGAAAACACATTACACTTTCCCGTCCTTCCCCATTCTCTTTGTTCCTTAGCTCTTAGAATTGACAGTAGACAGCAACACTACAATTGAGTATGTAGCCCAAAAGAGTGGATCTGTAAAGTGAATGACCTGGTGCTAAGGACCAAACACCCGAGGGCAGTCAACTAATTTTCTTCAAAAGCACACTCCTAGTCTAAACTAACATGCTAGTCTGGATTCACCTTTAAAGTCTTTAGGATTGAATGGACTATTTCAGTTGGAAGGGACCTACCTAGTCCAATTGCCTGACCAATCCAGGGCTGACCAAGTTAAACCATGTACTTAAGGGCACTGTCCAAATAACTCTTCAACATTGACAGGGTTGGGGCATCAACCACCTCTCTAGGAAGCCTGTTGCAGTGTTTGACCACCCTGTCAGTAAAGAAATGCTTCCTAATATCCACTCGGAATCTCCCCTGGTGCAACTTTGAACCCTTCCCACACGTCCTATCACTGGATACCAGGGAGAAGAGACCACACCTCCTTCTCCACATCCCCTCCTCAGGAAGCTGTAGAGAGCAATGAGGTCACCTCTCAGCCTCCTTTTCTCCAAGCTAAACAAGCCAAAAGTCCTCAGCCACTTCTCATAGGACATTCCTTCCAGCCCTTTCACCAGCTTTGTTGCCTTCCTCTGGTCACATTGAAGGACCTTCACATCCTTCTTAAAATGTGATGCCCAGAACTGCATATGGTGTTGAAGCTGAGACTGCACTAGTGCTGAGGTCCAACATCTTTCATTTTTGGACCCCATTAAGTCTATGATAAGAATCAGAGCAAAACAATAATCCAGTTCAGGTGAGACCGGGATCAATGCAGTACCATTTTTGTCATGAACTTCGTGATATGCAAGGTAAAATGAGACAAAAGAAACCCAAACATTTCTTCCTAGTCTTTCTGCTGTGTTCTAGTATGATGAATAAGATAAAAACAACTAAATTGGGTGACAAGAACAAGAGCAGAAGGCAAATTTACTATAAAATGCAGAGGAATTGACTGCAAGGGAACGATAAAAGCACAAGAGAAACACTTCATAGTGCTAAAAAAAAGGTAAACCAAAGTGGAAAAATCATGTAAGTGATCTGTGGTAAATCCAGATGGGTATTGTGTCCATTTTTTGATCAATTACTGAAAGAAAAACTGTCAACCTCATGGTATGCTAGAGTATGTTTATTGTCATAACTGGGTGGTGTAATGTTTATGAAACCATAATGTCTGTATTTAGGTTAGGAATTGGCTGTCATCAAAGCATGTCTCTCATACAGGTCTCAACTGCACTTGATTTTGCACAATACATTGCACAGACTTGTGACCTTACTAGCCTACAGATCATCCTGCCTCTCTGCCTTGTCATCTATCGCTTAGCAGGATTTATGAAATTAACACTTTTTTAATAAGGAATTTTGGAAGACCTTCATTATAGAAACACTGATATCAAAATTTAGCATTAAATCTCATCATTAATAAATGAATCATGCTAATGAAAGTATGCAGCATCATACCAACTGGAGCCCTGGCACTTAATTTCCCTAAACAGTTCAATTTGGCAAGTAAAACAGTTCATTCTTGATCTCTGGTAAAGTCTTCTCTAAGAATTTTGTTGGAAATGGTTTTGCCTTGGGTTAATGAGGCCCTGAATGTTGATCTGAAGCTCATCATCTTTCAGACTGCTCCAAAATCTGGGATCGTGGAAGTCTAGGGGTACAGTGATACACTGCACCTGAAAGGTGCCAGGATGATGCGAAACTTCAAAATGAAAAGTTTATGCCCCATTTGACAGCAAAAACAGGAAATAGACTTGAGGTTCAAGTGGAACGATTCTTAGACTTACAAATTATTTTTGCAGTTTGAAAGGAGTTTTTTGGAATGAGCCTTGGAACCTCTTTGTCTTTCTCTTCATTTCAACAAAAGTGTCAAAGGGAAAACTAACAGAAATACAGAGCAGTGTGATGCTCATAATAAAGTCTCATTCAAACCTGACCACTGTAGGTGTGGACTTACTTTAGTTTGAATAAAAATGAACATTCTGAAAAATTATCATTGTCAGTTGTACAATGCTTTCTCAGAAAACCTCTATCTAGCTTAAGTAAATACCTTGAGGACCCATCATCATCTTTTTCCACACTAGTGGTATGTGCATGCACATACAAACGCACATGCACATATGCTGAGAGAGCTGGCAGAAGTGTTTGCCAAGCCACTTTCAATCATTTATCAGCAGTCCTGGCTAACCAGGGAGGTCCCAGTTGACTGGAGGTTAGGAAATGTGGCTTCCATCTACAAGAAGGGCTGGAAGGACGATCCGGGGAACTGCAGGCCTGTCAGCCTGACCTTGGTGCCAGGGAAGGTTATGGAGCAGATCAACTTGAGTGCCATCACACAGCATGTACAGGACAACCAGGAGATCCGGCCCAGTTGCCATGGGTTTATGAAAGGTAGGTCATGCTTAATCAACCTGATCTCCTTCTATGACAAGGTGACCTTGGCGGGGTGGTTGGGCCCAAAGAGTGGTGGTGGATGGAGTTAAATCCAGTTGATGGCCAGTCACAAGTGGTGTTCTCCAGGGCTTGGTATTGGGGTCAGTTCTCTTTAATATCTTTATCAATGATCTGGACAAGGGGATCGAGTGCACCCTCAGGAAGTTTGCAGACAACACCAAGTTGGGTGGGAGTTTTGATCTGCTTGAGGCTTGAAGGCTCTACAGAGGGACTTGGACAGGCTGGATCGATGAGCTGAGGCCAGTTGTATGAAATTCAGCAAGACCAAATGCCAGGTCCTGCACTTCGGTGGTGACAGCCACATACAATGCTACAGGCTTGGGGAAAAGTGGCTGGAAAGCAACCCAGTGGAAAAAGACCTGGGAGTGTTGG
>NW_009627666.1:0-5337 GCF_000690535.1 Cariama cristata
CGGCTCCTCCGGCGCGTCCGGCTGTCCGGGCAGAGCCAGCCTGTCATTACCAGGCTTCAGAGTCGACAGCAGCTCCCAGCCCCTCTCGGCTTGCAGCAAACCCAGGTTGAAACCCTAACCGGCTATTCCACTTCTGCTTTGGCAAGGCTGCTATCTTCTCCCAAGGCTTCGTTCGCTGCTCAACACCCCCACTTAGCTACTCCTTCTGCTTTTCAAAACACCATGCAGACAGCCCAAGGCTCATTAGCTACCAGACCAGCTCAAGAGGGAAATTAAAAAAAAAAAAAAAGAGCTATGAGCTTTGTGTTAAGTTGAAACAAGTTCAGCACACAGCGCTGGGGAAGAAGGAAGGGGACAGACTTCGCTAAGCCCTGGCTCAAGAAGGGGCAATGCTCAGGCTGTTTGGCTCTTAGGCTTTGCTCAGACCAGCCACAAAGCCAGGGCAGATGCTTGGGGATGTTCACAGACGCCCACCAAGCCCACGGTTCCCAGGTGAGACCCTTGGGAGCATCCTCCATCTCAACCCACTGAGGAAGATGCGGAAAGCCGCAGCGCTGGGGGGACCGGCTCCGAACCGGCACAATCCACTAAACGTGGCACCGGAGGAGGGTGCAGGGGGTTCGGAGCAGAAAGGCATGGCATTTTGGCATCAGGCATCGCCTCTGTCCCGAAATGCAGAGACACAGGGCACAGCAAAGCCACAAGGTCCCTCTGCAACTCACATTTAACAGCCACATCCTCAGCCCTGCATATAAACCAGCCGAGGACCATGTACAGCCACTGCTGGGACTTGCTGTTTACTCCAGCACCTCCCGCTTTCATTTCAAGTCTAACACACCTTTAAAAAAAAAACGAAAAAACAAAAAAACAAACCGAAGGCATGCCAAAGCTGCAGGCCTTGCCATTTTTTAAACAAATATTTAATAGCTCAATGAAGCAGCAAAGCACTTCATTAAGAAAACGCCGGGGTTTTGTCCTCCCCCTAGTGACAGGAGCATCTCTGCAGCATCGCTCCGGCTCCGCCACCCACTGCAGCCCATGCCCAACAGACCCCGCTCCAAATCAAAAATATTAACGCAATTTAACCCCAGTGTAATGCCACTGCATTCCGCTTTTCCCCGCGTTTCATCCCTCTTTCACCAAATCAGCAGATATCCTACGCCTCCATGTGCCGCTCGCCTGTACTTTGTAGACTTCCAAGTTTTAAGACAAGTTTGCTTTCGATACTTGAGACAGGCTGCACGTTCAGGGCTTTAATATAAAGGTTGTCCAGTTGATTTATCAAAGTTAAATATTGTCATGGAATTTGGCTTCTGTGGAGACACATTCTGCGCTCCCAGTCACACGGACACGTGCCGAGGGCCTGATCCCGGAGCCCTCCCCTGGGCCAGGCTTTGGACTGCACTAAACACAGCCAAGTCTGGGGACCTGGTCCAGGCTTGGCCACCAGCATGCTGCTGAAGACTCATCTCCTCATCAGAGCCAACTTCCCATGTGAAAAGTGTATTTTTTAAAGAGAATTGGTGTTTTAACTCCAGTCATGCTTGGTACTGCCAGGCCGTGGTTGTGGCAACGCAGGATTTGGCCTCGCATTCACTGCCAGCAAGGGATGTACAAAATACGTACATCCACCTATAAAATTATACATCGGCACATAAAATGAAAGCCCATGGACAATTCTCACTTTCTTCTGGAAGAACTGCCTGCTGTGCTGCCAAGAACGCACACCGGAGGGGAGAGGCCCTGCCAATTCAAGGGAGGGGTTACAACTGCTCGCTTTTATTATAAATTAGCCACTTTGGTGGATTTACAGAAGTCCCCAGCAGTACCAGCTGAGAGGACCGGCCAGCTTTCAGCTCTGGTCTTAGGAACTTTAGCAACAGAAGACTTACAAGACGGCAAGGACAAGGGAGGACCGCTCCCCTCCAGCAAAGGTCAGCAGAGCCCGGCTCCTTGGGCGATGCTCTACAGAGCCGTATCAAGAGCAGGGTTAGCTACGTGTGACCCTGCATCCAAGACTGGCTGCAAATTAAATTCTGGGTCAGATCCTCTGCTGCCATAAAGCGTCGTGACGCCTTTGAAGCCAGTGCTAAGTCACAGCATCCCTCAGTAGTGATGTTCTTTCTCCATCCCTTTACGGTAGGGAGAGGAGAAAACAGAACTGATTTTGAAGCAGGCTCGTTCCAGGGCATTTCTGAGGAGGTTAATGCATATGTAAAGCATTTAGCAGAACCTGGCATTATTTTTCTCTAAATAAAGTTCTCTCCCTGTTACCTACCACGTGGCAGGGCACTGCAATGCTCACATATTTTAACAGAAGAAATTTAAAAGATCTAATTATTCGTTTACTAGAAATCAGTGTGAGGTCTTCTGCCAGCAGCACTTCTACACGTATTTTCCTCTAACATTCCCACCAGCACCATCTAAACCCCCAACCACCCAAGTTTCTGATCCTCTCTGAATGACTCCCGAGATAGGAGCACAACCAGTGGCAGAGCCGGGATGCAAGGTCTTGCAGGTCAGCAGCCAAGCAGACCAGTTCACAGCTTCCCACGCGTCCCTCCTCACCCCTCCCAGTACGAGGACACTGCATGCAAAATCACCACCACTGAGTCCATTTTCCTCCTCC
This sequence comes from Cariama cristata, assembly GCF_000690535.1. Lineage (NCBI taxonomy): Eukaryota > Metazoa > Chordata > Aves > Cariamiformes > Cariamidae > Cariama > Cariama cristata. Next base: position 2,630 of record NW_009627666.1, read on the forward strand.
GTCTCCAGAACTATTACGAAGTAGAAAACCACCACGAGGAACGCTTGAAGCCAACGTGGCACCGGGAGAGGTTCTCTCCTTCCTGTCACTTTTATGAACAAACTAAGGTCTACTGCACATCACGTCTGAACAGTCCCGGCGGTCCCCAGGCTGAGAGATGCTCAAGACAGAGGGACCGTGCTCCTGACGTTGGCTTCCTCTTCTCCTCTGACCCATGGCACAATGCGATGCCCTTCCCGACTTGTCTGTGCGTACTTCGCAACCGCCTCCAGTCCAGGAGCAACTCCCTAATGGCAAAGCTACGCCACCAGTAAACCCCTGCCCTGAATTAACCCCGCCTTCCCTCCGAGCCTGCTGATAATCAATATGTTTCATCATGGGAGCCCTTGTTTCCATTAAGAAAGTCAAGATAAGGTCCATTTACTCCGTCGCCTTCCAGCTGCTGCTGGTGATGGCCGCTGGGCTGAGCTCCTTTAAAAAGCACACGGCGTTTCTCGCAAGTTAATTAAGAAACACAGCGAGCTGCTGAAAGACCTGAAATTGCAACGGCGTGGGCAAGCCCCGGTACAGTCATCAGCAGCAAGTCAAGACCCAGCACAGCACTTAGTCATTTCACAAACCAAGAAAGAAGCTTCTCCTCCAGCCCCTCCTCATACACCACATCAGGACAACAGGTAGCAGTTGATAGCCCCTGACCTCCTAATTATACCACTGAAATAACGTGTCCCCCTATTTGTTGTTCTTAAAGCCCATATGTTAACCGTCCCACATGGCCCCAGCCAACTCATTATCCCCTGAACTCATTGATCACCCATGGTCGCACCACCAGAAGACATGAACGCTTGTGCTGAATGATCACTAAATTAGACTTCTTCCTACTTGGGATGGATTAATAACACCAAATCCAGGCTCAAGCAAACAAAGCAGTTTAGCAAGCAAGGCCTGACGGCAAGACAAGTCATTGATCAGGCCAGGCTGGAAATATAGCTCAAAAGAACAGAGTTTGGGTAGAGTTTTTATAGCCACTGCATCTGGGGTTTGCTGGATGGTTTTAGAAACAAAGCCTTCACTGGAAGCGCCTTGAGGTATCCGAAGCTCGGTGTGTGTTACAGACATCTGCCATGGCCCACTTGAAAAGAAAAAAAAATAACAAATCCCAAACCCAGACTCGAGCCCATGGGTTTTCATTCCCATCATTTTCATGCCAAGAAGGAGCACAACGCTCCCCGGCACGCCGCGCGGCACTGCGCTAACGCGATTAGCCAGGCAGATCCACCATCCACATAAGTCACCCCCAATGCATGGTCAACTTTGAAAAGTTCAGCAGCTCAACAGGTGAGGCCATGAAACCCGATCACGGCAGACAATGTCGTTCCCCCCCCCTCCAGCGTCGTGCTGGGAAGAACTTGTCACGTGCGTCATATCGGGCAACATGCTTGAAACAGAGCAGTGCGCTGAAACCCCAGCAACACGAATAATCTTTGCCATCTGTTTGAACAACTCAACTCTCCTCAGATCTAAAGGAATGATCCCATGCAAACACAAGGGCCTTGCTGACTGATTATAGCAGCCCCGCTCTTCTTTTTTGGGGCCATTTTCTTCCAAACTTTGCACAGCGGCTAAGGCAACATCATGGGGAGCTGCTGCAACGGCCGAGGGGGGCACTGAACCCTGTGCGCGTGTCGAGGGGACCATTAGAAGTCCCCACTTGCTTAAACACAACACAACGCAAGGTCAATAGCTGATTTTTAAAGTTTGGGCTTCTTTTTTTTTTTTATATCAAGAAAACAAAATCTCAATGGGAAATGCTGCTTGTCAAAGCCATCCCAGAGAACGCAACTGTCCTTTAGGATACGCTGGTTCCAACTCAACACAGCTCACGGGAACATGCCGGAGCAATCCGTCTTTGCTCAGATACGGTCGTTTGCACCCAAAGTCCAGTTGGGAGAATCACGAGCGTTCCCAAACTTCCTGGGGCCAACGAACCTTGTGGCAGCCTGGCGGAAACAAGACGTTGAGTTTTGCAAGCACCCGGTTGTGTCCGCACCGACAGCTCCACGCTGCCAGATCCGCGCCCGGCCAGGGAGGCTGCGAAGCGCAGTGGCCATCACCTGGGAGGCATTAAACCCTCGCTACCACTGTCAAGTTGAGATTATATAGAACGGCCAAACGCAGGGGCAAAATCCTGCCTTGCTCAAGATCTGCCCTTGGTTCAGCAAGGCTTTCACCCCGGACTTTGACCCATCATTGCCTCATCCTTCCCCTGCTCCCAGCCTGGCCTGTTGTAAGCATCGGCGCTGCCGTGCTCACACTCCCACACACTCCTCGGGGCAAAAAAGAGGCTCTTGGGGGAAAAATTAAAAAAATTTAAAAAATGAGGAAGTTTCTCCCAATTCAGGAATTGCTGTGAAGCAGCTCTTTGCACATTAAGGTCCCCAGCGCTTACATTGGGGACTCTACGAAATGGGTGTTTGAAGCAGTTTATCGCACACCACCAGACGACTGGGCCTGATCCTGCCAACCCAAACCACCCATAGGCTCAGCATGGAGAATGATTTAAGGCAGCTTGGCAACAGCAGGAAAATGAAGCCCCAGTATTTTAAGAACTTTCAGGAAAAAAAAAAAAGAAAAGAAAAAAAAATGGAAAAGAGAAAGAGGTCTCCCCTCTGCACAGCTAGAGGCGGAGGAGCTCGGGCTAGCACCGCGAT
>NW_009627666.1:5457-5774 GCF_000690535.1 Cariama cristata
CTAACACCCCCTGGGCCTAAAAAGATTTAAAAAAAAAAAAAAAAAGGAGAAAAAAAGCCCCAAAACTTGTAACACTAATGACAGGATCTTTTTTTCTTACCTTACATTAATTATAGGACAACAGGCTTTCAAGTCCCTAATATATTTAAAAATACATTATTGTTGCATGAAATAAGAAAGGAAGTAAAAAAAAAAGTCATTAACTGATTTTCTAGGCTTGCTAGAAACAGTCTCCCACACCCCACCCCATATAGTAACCCCGTAAGAAAACAACGGCTTCCCAAGGGGCTGCCAGGCGGGCTGCTCCCCCCGGCAGG
>NW_009627666.1:5805-8317 GCF_000690535.1 Cariama cristata
TCGCCCGGGCAGCCGGACACACGCACGCACAGGCTGCGGAGCTCAACTCCGTACTGCTGCGAAGAGGAAACTTCTTTATTATCCAAAAGTTCCAGGCGCTACTTAAAATTAGTTTGCTATAGCGGCTGGATCCCGTTTCTCCTCTGTCATGGTACATATTTTCACTTGAAGCAGTTAACATGCTGTATTCATTACCGGGGGGAAAACCCCACAATGTGCGTACAGAAGTTATTTCCATTAGATTTCTAGCTGTCTCACTATCGAAAAATCAATTTCGTTTTTCCCCTCCTTCCCCTCTGCTTTTTAGGGACGGTGGTCAGCACCACTTGATGTTGTTTTGCCTTGCACGCAAATGAAAAAACTCAAAACCAAACCCAGATTTCATTTCACTTGACAGAAAATGGAGCAAGAAAAAAGTTTGCATTCCCTCCTTCAGGAGTTATTTTCTATAGATGAAAACTTTAGACAGAGATCGGTCGTTAACATAAATATGATTAATTGCAAATATCCCAAAATATAAGCCTTCATCAAGCTCAATAAGCAAATTTGTGATGCCTTCTGCCTCTCGGAAATCTGAAAAAACATTACATTGGAATACTTCGTTATATGGCAGGAACAACTTAAACAAAAACTCCTAACAGATATGAGCAAATTTAGCAAGAAGTCAGTCAAATAAAATATACTTTCACTGAGACGTGGGTCAAAAATCGCGTCTTCATCTTTTCAAAGCCAGGCAATTAGATTTAAACTGCAAAGACGGGGTGCTGAGGACCCAAGTAACTCCCCCAGTTTCAAAGTTCAGCCAGTTGGTGCACAAGCATCTGAAAACCAGGGACAAGGCTTGCCCGGCTCACCGCGCGACGGCTGGCACAGCGCATATTTTATAGCATTTTTAATCTGATTTTATTGGGCCATTAACAAGAAAATACAAACACATCTCCTTATTGACATTGAGATAATAAATAAAAGCCTCATTAGGGCTTGGAGAAATAAGCGTGCTCTCGAGGAGTGCTGAGAAGCCAAGATTCACTGAAGTCAGGGGGAGTTTCGAGCTACAGAGGATCTCATTTCTAGCGCTGAAATTTATAGGAATAAACTTCTGCATCTAATTCAAATTGAAATTAGAAATAACGCACAATTACCAAACAACTGGTCTGTTGATTTGAGCAAATACATCCTCCCCCCATATATTTTGCATTATTTCATCTTCCCCTTGTCCTCGCCATCCCTAATCGATCCAGGTGCCGGTCCCACAGACAGACAAACACACTCCCACCCTCGGGGTGAAGCGTACACCAGAGATTTTAAGACTTCCAGCATCATTTACGCTCGTTTCTTGGGAGCGTCACCACTCAGCCCTGAAGATTGGTTGTATTTCAGTTAAAACCCCCCTTTTTACAAAGATACTGTTTAATAACGTAGCAGCGTGTTTGCAGGGATAGGGCCCGTGCCGCTTGAAATTAAGCGGCTGGTAAGGTGAAACTTTAAGAAGTTACGAGCAACTTTGACACCAGCTTCTCCAAATTTAAAAATAATGTGTACCCTTTAAATATTGACTTTCGCCCACTGCATCTGGGATAACAGATTAATGTAATCATAAGCATTATTCTCTCCTTCTCCCCTTCCACCTCTTACTTGTAAAAGATTAATCAACCATTTTATGGTCTAATTTAGGTGCCTAATTAAAAACAGAGTTCAACACGTACAACACTGTTTTGCTAATAAATCCTGACAGGTCTTCTGCTCTGTTATATGCAAGTTCTCCTTTCAAAATGCAAGATTAATTTTTTTAAAAAAACATCTGAATTTATAAAGATTTCATCTTGGTCACTATGGGAGGACATGTCACTACTCCACCAAAATTCTAGAATTTCATAAAACGAAAGAACTTTCAAAAACGACTTACTCCTCGCCAGATCTTATCCTGCATTCATTTCACTAACTGCTGAGGGATGGCAACACTGAACAAAAAATAAGAGATGTAAAGCTAATCGGACTCGCAGGGTGGGAGTCTCAAGACTACAAAGAGGTCAAACTTCACCGCTCCCATCTAGCTTCACAGCTTCCATCTCTGCTCCTTTAGCATTCCTGTACACACTCAGCAGAAAGACATATTCCAAATATCCTCGACAAAGGCACTTCAATCATAAAAGGATGACAAGAAACTGAAATGCGGTTCGACCCCGCTGTCCCCCCACACTCGCCCTCCGCACCCATCGCCTCCCGCTTCTTCAAGCCCACCCGCACCCAGACATCACGCACGGGGCTGCTCCTCACAAAATTACTTCTACATCCCCCCTTGCAAGATGTAATCCTGTCATTTAGAATTTTTCCCCCAGCCAAAAGGTTTCAGCACACGTTACACCACCGCCTACCACACCACTACCTCATCCCCAGCGCCAGGGTGGAAACTGCAAGCCTGAGTAATTTATCGGTTGGAAAGCTGATTATAGTGGTAGGAGAAGTTAACGGAGAAAGAGCGGCTGAAGCGACGGAGGAAGTTTTATTTCGA
>NW_009627667.1:0-397 GCF_000690535.1 Cariama cristata
CGGCGGTGGCAGAGGGTGCGATGTGAATTGTGTCACGGCGGTGGCAGAGGGTGCCATGCGCGTTGGACACATCATGGACATGAACACCACAAACTACAGAGTTATTTTCCAGATCCAGAGTACACTTGTCCACAGGATCGGTTTGTGGGGGATTCTCAGGCAGGTGAAAGGTGTGCCTCTCCCACCATGGATTTTCAGCAGGTAATTCAGAATAAAATTCTTATTTTATTGCCTTCTTGCAGAATCCCTGCTGCTTTCCATTTGAAGTTTGCCCCGTGAAGCGCGGGGGCAAGGTGCTGCAGCAGAGCCGTCCCTTCCCCATGCGCCCACCCTCAGGTGCCGCTCGTGTCCCTGGCCGCCAGATGTGTTGTGACAGCTGCCCCCACAATGATTTCGT
>NW_009627667.1:557-1249 GCF_000690535.1 Cariama cristata
ACGAGTCGGGCTGCCCTGGCCCCTTCGCGGGGTGCCCCCCAGGCCCCCAGCCACCTGGCTGGGACGTGGTGCCACGGCTGCTCCCACGGGCAGTCATTCTGAGGTCACAAGAGAAAATTTCATCCCAGATGGCCTCAACTTCGGCAGAGTCAGAAACCAGCTACCCAAATCCCCGGCTTTGTCTCCAAAACTAGCGTGCCTTTGCACTGACGGACTTACTGCGTGGGGTGGGTTGACCTTGGCTGGCTGCCAGATGCCCCCGCAGCCGCTCACCTGTGGGTGCCTCCACCCTGGGGTGGGGTTCAGACACTCAGGTTGGAGAGATGCGGGGTCTACCCGGACAATTTGGCAGAGCGGCACACCTGGCACCCGGCAACCAGCACGAGCCCTGCGTCCTCGAGGGCTGATGCTCTGGCACGGCATGCCAGACGCAACGTCCAGAGCCCCCCGGAGCTGTCTGTTCCCAGGTCTCGTCCGGAGAGGGGCGAGCGGCGTTGGGGTCACCTGCTTTCAAGGGACAAGGACATGAGCTTGAGGAAAGAGAAAGAGGAAGAAGAAATCCTTACTGACGACCCTGGTATGGCATGTGGCACACAAGGACCCCAGAACCCTCCGAAATCATTAACTCTGCTCTGTGAGACCCCCGCGGCCCCGGCACAGGCGCAGATACTCTCCCTCGGCAGTGGGGACCA
>NW_009627667.1:1300-1915 GCF_000690535.1 Cariama cristata
CCCCCCCCACCCACCACGTCCCTCCCCCCAAACGAAGGCATCAGCCCCCTTCCCCGTCACCCACCCTCCTCCCGACCCTCACGACAGTGAATGTTTCATCAGGCAGAACTGGTATGAGCTCAAAACAAAATTGCGTTCGATATAAACGAGCTTAAATCAAGATGATTTTTATATGCAAGTCTGTTTGCCCTGGTGGGTCTCAGCACTACAGGCATAAGGCAGGAGTGCCAGAATGGCAGGGCAGATATTTACCCAGCGCACCTGGAGCACAAAAATGTCTGGAATGGGAAATCAGCAGAGGACGCTGATGAAATGCAGATGCCAGCGCACAGCTCCGGTCCCCGCAGCAGAAAGCAGGAGCACAGCGAACGGGCCACGCGTGCTCCGCGTGGTGCCCGGGGCAGGCCGCCCCGCTGCCGGCTGCCGCTCCGAGAAATAGGAAATTGGTCTGGGGGGGAAAATCCTTCTGTATGTTGTGGTTACTCTAACAGTAAGTTAAAAAAGCCGATTTAGCTTCTTAACCCGAGAAATAAGGTTTCTCGGCCAGAAGCAGAGAACCCTGGTGCCGATGCGGATGACCAGCCGATGCCGGAGCCCGTCTCCAGGCTCTCTCCC
>NW_009627667.1:2383-2642 GCF_000690535.1 Cariama cristata
CGGTGCTGACATGCTGCTTTTGTTGTTCCATGGACTGTTAGCTTTAGAGATCCTTACAGGGTTAGAAGCTAAACGCAACTCAAAGCGCATTGTAATGACTTCTCAAGAGAAAACTAATTTCTAAAATTAAACCAGCAAAATGAATGGAATATTTTTGCATTTATTTCATTGCCATGAATATTTATAAAACATAGTTTAATAACATTAAATACAACAAAAAAGAGCACTGGGTGAGAACTACTGCCCACATCGCTCTGTC
>NW_009627668.1:0-5192 GCF_000690535.1 Cariama cristata
ACTTTAAATACCCCCGATTTTCCAAGTGGGTTGTGAGGCAAATTTATCTACCAAGCTACAAACAAAGCCTGATACACCGAAAATATCCAAGCTGCTGTAAAGACCAGCTCCCCTAACGCTGGTTTCACCCACTTAAATACCATTTCCAGAGATGGTGCTGCCCAAGGGAGCACCGCCAGCTCCCACGCAGGTGGGTTTGAGGTGGAGGAGGCATGAGGTGCCATCACTTCTGCCCCACGGCCAACAGGCACGAAGGGCCGCGGCAGGTAACATCCCTTGGGCTGAGGTACAGCTTAAAACAGGCACAGGCCCGCCGTACTCTGTGCTGGGGAAAACCCAGTGGCAGAAGTGATGTAGATGAGAAACAGGTGGACGGGCAGAGAAGAAAAGCCAATTTCTAGACAAAAAGAGCAGCTTGACCTAAGGAATGCAGGAACGATGAGGGAGGAACTGATAAGCCAAAAGTTAAACTATCATATGAACTTGTAAATCTGCATACTTGCTAATTACTAAGATCCTTGAAGTGCAACTGAAGGCTGATAAAGAGGAACATCCTACCCGAGAACATCATTAGGCTGGAAGGTTGCCTCATGAAGTTGGCAGGGGGAGATTGCGACCCACCCCCACTGCCACTCAATTCAAGACTGAATAGACTTGCCCCCCCGCACACCTGTGAGGAGTATTGTGCTAATTTACATAGCAAATGAGGTTAATTTAGATATAACTAACCAGTAACAAATGATGGTGTAATTACTAACCAATAAGTGTAAATTTGGGGGGTATCACCTGCCTCCTGGCTCTGCACAAACCTGTAATAAAAGAAATACTTCGACCCTGTGTGAAGTGGCCCACGTACCAGGTGGAGATCTGACTTTTCAGACAACAGAAGCACAGTTGGTGGAAATTTGAAGTAGGGCAAGCATAAAGCAAGTCAGTTGCAGTAACTCATCCACATAGTAAGAAAACTACAGTCAGATTTGCTTCATCATTCAGGTACAAGTTGAGAAGTGATCAAGTTGACTTGAACATGTTTAATATTCTGCCACCACAAAGAAAAAGAATTGCTATGTTTCTTTCTCTAAAAATTGAAACTCGCCAGTGTAAGACTACTCTTATCACTAAACCAAAGTTTCCCCCATCGCCTCTTACCGGTTAGGCTAGTTCTCCCTGCCTCCCAGCCTAGCTGGTTTTGACTCAAATCAATTACTTTCTGCTAATTCACATAAACTCTTAAAGTACAAGAAGGGAGCATATAGTATGAGGTATAAGAGTGGGCTAGATTGCTTCTTTTGGAGCCAGGTAATCAAAAACTGAAGCCTTGAAACAACAACAACAAAAAAGCCTCCTCCCTTAGGCCAGCCTCATAGACTGGAGAAATAGCAGGCTGTGACAGCAAGATGGCCCTGTTCCACTGCCCAGCTGTACACCCTGCTGCATCTATCAGGTTTAGGGATCAGCTGGCTTTCTGAAAGTTGGGTTTCCAGCGCATCTCGGCTCTCTGGATATGGCACACACTGCAGCTGCACCGTCCAGCAGAAGAGAGGGAAAAGGACCATGAGCACTCCTTCCAGCAGCAACTCACAGCTACACTTAAATGCAGTCTTCAACTGCACCTACTCTTTGTTTTGAGTCTAAGCTTTGACTCAAGTTGAGCAGTAAACTGATGTTTCGTATCGTGCACTAGCCTGTGTTAAGGGTCCTCAAACTTGACTGGGGGGGGGGTCACAGAGAAGGATGCATGCATGTTGACAGATGATAAAATACTGCCTTGCTGGCAGCTTAGTGCCTAGAGATCCTTTTGTCTCAGTTTAAGACTTGACAAGAATTGTTGCCCTCACTATCTCAACATAATAATTTAAGGTGCTGAAACATCCAAAGTCAGTCAAATTCCATTAAACACAAAACGCAGAGAAAAGTTATCTTAAAAAACAAGCAATGTAGCAATTTTAAAGTTGTTGCATTTATTCCCCTGAGGAAGAAAGGATTCTCATCAAGAGGGGAGTTAGTCTCTTCTCATCAAGAAGAGGTTAGTCAAACTTCACATGTCATTTTTTTGTTAGATGAGCTTTAATTTAGACTACTGTAAATTGAATGAAAAAACATGGAGAATGGAGATAAGGAGCTTTTGGGATTAACAGGGAAAAAAAGCCCTGAACCCTTCATTACTATCTTACAGCTTTTTCTAAGTAATACTTTGCTGTTGCAGTTCTGAAGTTAATGAAGTGTGCATGGATTATTGCTGCATGTATTTTACTTCAAAGCTGTTTATTCCCCAGAAGTCAGAGGCTTTGCATGTCTGTTAATATAGTACTTTCCAGGCCACTTTTCCAATACAAACTTCTGGGTTTTGACTCAGTGCCAGAGGAGCAAAATAACATCCTTACCTTTGCAGCTGTGACCACAACATAAAACCGAGCAGGAGGAAGAGCTGATGCTGGGGGTTGTTTTCACTGCACTTAAGGCACCTTAAGTGTTGGAGCTCACACAAAGAGAGAGGCCTATGCATAACAACGTGGCTGCTAGGGCATTTAGCCTTTCTTTTATACCTGCCACAGTTTAACCAGCACAGGTGAATGCAACTTATCTGTTAAATAACATAGTTCCACGGGAGCATTGTTATTGCACACCAGTTTCTCTTATCTGCCTGCACTACCTTAGCCAGTCTGCAGCACAGCCCTTAGAGCAGCTCTGAGGATGATTTGGTGGCAGCCTAACAGTTACGGTTGGCAGTTATGGTTGTTCCAAGAACTAGTAGGCTGTAGATACAGATCTGAAGGCTACATCAACTCTAGCCTACTTTTGTGCAGACACCTCACCACTTGTCCAACTCCCAGCTATACAAGTTCCACAGAAACAGAAGTCAACAACTGATGTGCCTGAACACTTGGTCTTGAAATGCTTGCATATTCAAGCAAGGGGAAGGGGACAGGGGAAAAAAGGAACTTAGACAGACTTTTCTATTTGTCTATAATGCTGTTAGTGACTCAGTCTACAGTTTTGAGCTGTGATTTTTGCATAACTGAGGAGGTTGCAGAAAAAGGCTGTATTGTTTCCTCAGTTTCTGGAAGTAAGCAGCAGTTACATGACCATAGAGCTAGTGTGGGAGCTAACCTCTTGAAGATGCAGTCTTCCTTTTTTCTAACCAGCATATCATAAGGAATAGAAGCTATTTAAGTTCTGTTACTTCTGAAAAGTCACCCGATACACAAGAAAACTTGAAATTTCACTAACACAGTTCCAGTTGTCAGTTCAGCATTGCTGCTTAGTCTTTTCCATGTTGAGAGCAACTTGAAAAGCATCACCAGGTACTTGTACTGGCATTTGCTTTCAAGTGTGTTTCAGGGATGCTTCCTGGTATTAGGGTGTCTTTAATTAAGTGATAGAATACTTATCTGGTGGGGTCGTGGATTTTTGTTCAACAACTGCACAGCAGTAATAACAGTTGTATTTACACACACACCCCCTTCCCCCAGGGCAGAGTAATTTGCTTTTCTTGGTATTTACATATTTTCATTAAGGGATTGCACAGCATACCACCAGCTAAAAAACATAGTCCCTGTTTCCAGAGCTATCCAAGTGTTCTGCGTATCCTCAGTACCCAGCAGATAATTCAGGGGGTTTTACCCTGCCCTTCTCACCCCTCCCTGCACCAAATAAAAAGTCATTCCTATTGATCACTACACTAAACATAGTAAACCAAATTATCCACTACCTAAAAATGGATTCTGCCATCATGTTATTAGACTTCTCATAGATCAAACTGGAGGCACGTGAACAGGCAATGTTTTCCTCTTTCATATCTGTAGCTGTATCTGCTTTGAAGAATGGCTTTGTAAGCGTCTCCCATTAACTAACAAAGAGATAGAAATCTTCCACATCCCTGTGTGCCTTCTCCAGATGCGGATTAACTTCATTAATGGCAGCAGTAATCTCCCAGTCTGTCTGGCAGGTGTTGATCTGTGCACCAGCACTAGTGTGGATTCTCACTTTGAGGATGTTAAATGAGTTGAAGCCAGGAGTGCGCTTTAGAAGCAGATTGTCTCCCTGTACTGCACTTTGACTTGAAGTTTTCAGAAGGACCACCAGAAGCTGCACCACAGGAGAATGCCTAACACCCTCCTCAACTCATAGACGGGCAAGTCCATGAGAGCAGGCAAGAGCTAGTCTAAACAAAGCACGCACACAAAACCCCCCAGAGTGGGAACACCGTCCTCAGCATCAGGTATTTTGATTTACAGAACTGTACTTATTCCTGATGTAGATATAGCCAGCAGTAATTATGAGAGAGATCAGTCTAGCGTTAAAAGAATTAGAAATTGATATATTGAACTCCCCCAGAAGGAAGACCCATAAGGAACGGTAATATCCATAGGGAAATTTGATCCAACAGAAGTCTAACAGTCCCAAAGACCTCAGACCAGTGTTTTCCAGTCTTTTAGCACTCTACAGGAGTCTCTGCAACTGGTCGTATGATGAACACCATAAATTGAAGGTGTAAACACAGGGTGGTACACCGAGATCTGGACTTCTTGAAAAGACATGCTCATCTGAACAACATTCATTTTAATGTAACATGAAAAATCATTCACCTGAGCCTGGGAGATGTATGTAGAGTACTTAGGAGGTAGGAGAAAAGAAGAAGATAGCCAAAATGCAGAGACATTTGTAGATACAGGGTGACTCAACTGCGTTACAAGAGTTCGCTTCGGTAGGTTGTAGGTAGAAGGAATACAAGTCTTGCCAGAGACACAAATGATCAGATTTGCGTCCTGTTCATGGCATAAGAGAACCATGAAAGTAGTGTTAACGTGAAAACCAGGCACAGAAACATAAGTTAGAAGATTAGAGCACTGCAAGAACCTAGTCTGGAAAGCATGCTAGGTAAGAGTGATTAGATGTGCTTAGAGGCAATTCAGATGCTTTCCACATAGGTGTGGGGTTTTTTTTTAAGAGATTGCTGCTGGGCTGCTCTTCAGCCTACTGGGGAGAAAAGTGTAAGTCAGCAGGAGAAAGCCAGAGCTAGCCAGGTAAAAAGGCAAGGGTAATGCAGATGGACATACAGTGAGGAGAACAAGCCATGAAATACCTTATTTAGCAGCATTGTGTTTTTTCTGAAGTCTTAAAATGAGGAAGAGTATAGTCTTAAAAAGTCCTTCAGGTCTTGTCAACTCAAAGCAGACATCACTAAGTAA
>NW_009627669.1:0-304 GCF_000690535.1 Cariama cristata
CCCTGTGATCTGAGGACTGACGGGTGGCTGACACCCACAGGGTGGGCGAGGTGCTTGGGTGGTGAGTGACCACCAAAATCGCCGTGTTTCCATGCAAGTAAACAAACACTGTCCAAGTGCTGCACCATGGCCACCTACACCGCAGCTGTCACTGCGCTTCCCAGCACAGATTTGGCCCAACCCAATTGACATCTCCCAGAAAAGCCTTGGGCATGATCCAGGGGACTGTCCCAAGCTGACAGACAAGGCCACCTTGCTTTGGAAAGCTACAGGCGCCTGCAGAAGGGTCAAGCAGGAGGGAGGC
>NW_009627669.1:383-3657 GCF_000690535.1 Cariama cristata
TCTCAGCATCTTCGAGGCTAAGCCATGACTCACCCTCATCCCATCCCATCCCATCCCATCGCATCCCATCTCATCCCCGCGGCCGGCAGGACAACAGAGCATGCCATCACCCTTACCGTCACGCTCTCCTAAGCACTACCAATTTGCAGTTCAGGGAATTACGGCATCAGACATTTGGAGTTGTGGCTTATAGGCTTTTTTTCCCCCCCTTTCGCTCACCCTCTGAACACCTGGGGGCTGTCAGCCTCTCCCGAGCCCCACAGCAAGGAGTCCTGTGGTCAATGGGGCAGCACCTTGGGGGCTCAGCATCTCCAAGCAGGCCAGATACGTACCCACACTGCTCCTCACCCCTCGCTGCTGTGTGTCAGGTTATTGCACGTCCCAGGCTCCCCACGCTGCTGTGGGGCTGCAGGCCCATGGGTCAGCTCTTGCTGGTGTTGACCCATGGCTGGGACTTGGGCTGCAGAGCTCAGGTAGGAGACACAGGGACTGCCAACTTGCTTTGAGGAGCATGGAAGTAGGTTAAAATGCCACAAGGACATGGCCAACACGGAGAGGACGCTTGTTTTCTGGCTTGGCTGCTATCCACCACACTACACTGAGCTCTTCCCAAGATGCCTTCATTCATCATGCAAAAGGAAGAAGCCCAAGTGTCCTAGATACGGTGGCAGCGTTTCAGGAGCGTTGGAGGCAGCGTGTTGTGCTAGAAATGGGTCGGGGACGAGGCATGTGTGACGGGATGGATAACGCATCCCTCCTCACGCTCCTGTGGACCAGACGCTAACCTAGACACTTGGGAAGGCATCGTAGCATGAAGCAGCATGGTATGGGTTACATCATCCATCCACCTCCCCATTCATACCTTCCCAGCGGACACGATGTGTGGGGTTCGTGTCATCACTTGTGCCCCAGTTTCCCCCAAGTTGAGCACAGGGAGTAACAACAGTGCTCTGTGGTGGCTCTTCAGTCCCCTCCGATGAGAGCTCTGAGACAGGATGGTGGAGGATGGATGCATAGATGGATGGATGGACGGATGGGAAAATGGGTGGAGATGCATGGGTGGATACATAGATGGATGGATGGGTGAATGGACGGATGGATGGATGGATGGGAAAATGGATGGAGATGCAGGGATGGATGGATGGGGGGATGGATAGATGGACAGACAGGTGGATGAATGGATGCATGGGAAAATGGGTGGAGACACAGGGATGGATGGATGGATGGGTGGATGGATGGATGGGAAAATGGGTGAATGGATGGGTGGATAGATGGATGGATGGATGGGTAGATGGGTGGGTGGATGGAAGAGCAGGCTCTGGACCTGTCAGGCTCTCCTTCTCGCACCACGCCTGCCTCAGTCGCCAGACACCCTAAGTTTCAGCATGCTCCTAAAAATGTGACAAGCAGAAGCTGGGCTGAGGCCAGGGCTACAGTTGGTGTTGACCATTGCAGCTCTGCAGACACGTCTCCAGCTGGTATAAATGAGGGCAGCCTCCCAGCTGGAGGAGTCACAGGATCACCACTGCCCTTAAGGAGAGTTTGCTGATTTACACTATTAACCTCCAACTGGTGTCTGAGGGAGGAGTCCTCCTCACCGTGCTGGTCAGGGGCACTGCTTATTTAAGGAGGAGAAGGCCAAGCCCCCAGTTTGGGCTCTTTTGGCTTCTCTACCTTCCAGCCCCAAGCCAGCTCCTCTGAGATCAGGTGAGTCCATGAGCCACCACCCTGGGAGCATCCTGGCTGCAGGACCCAGCTGGCCAGAGATGATGTGGCTTCTCCTTCCACCTAGATAAGGCTTCCCTCAGCTTTGCCTCGCCACTTCTCCATGTATTTAAGAGTCCTGAACACCCTGCCCTTGCTCTTGTTGGTCCATGGGATGCAAACCTGTTTGGATGTTAGCAGGCTGATGTTTTTGTTAGAAATATAATCCAGGTAACCTTTCTCAGGCTCATTGGGGTGAATCCTCCTCTGCCTTGGACTTCCAGCCTCCCCGGCCAGCCAAGCTGAGCAATCTGGCAGGGTAATCAAACCAGCCCTTTGGCTCTAATTAGTTTTGCATGATTGTTGGGGAAAGAAATCCATTTTCATAAACAGAAAGGATTTATGCTGCTCCTTCTTACCTTCCTCCCCCCCGAGTCCCAAAGCACTTTGCTCAGGGCTAGCAGGGAGTCATTTTATGAATGGTTTAGATTGAGCAATGCATTATTAATAACAGCCAATCAAGCAAGCAGCATATTATATATCATTTCAGGAGATTCGCTTAATTCTGTGAAGTTATTTATTGCTCTAAAAAAAACAGAGAGACTCCGATTCTTCCTTATACCTCTGGCTTGAAGGGGGATTTTCGAAGGGTGGGCTGTGGGGGGAAGGGAGGTCGAAGCGGGGCTGTACCAGCCTGCGAGCGTGTAGAAGCTGTTTGTTGGCGATGGAAGGTGGTGGGACTTTTGGGGAGCCCTGGGGTACCCCAACTGCAACCCTTTCCTCCAGGGCTGGGGCTTGTTGGGTGCTGCTCTGCTCACCCCGCAGCGACAACCCCTTTTCTAGCCGGATGAAGGAGCTTTACGGCAGCTGAGGGCGAACGAACAGCTCATCTGGCTCCCACCGCCCGTCGACTTGGCTATTGTTTTAGAAGACTTTGACGAGGCCGGTGACAGCAGACAGATGGGGTCCGCTCCTCTCTGGCTGTGCCCCTCGTAGAGGCTTGCTCCCCGCACACAAACCCTCTATCAGCCACCAGAGAAGCTCCAAGGTGAGGTGGCACTGTCTGAATTTGGTGACAAGCCCTGTGTGCCATCACACAGTTGTGGGGACTCCTTTGGGGGTTTGCTCCCTATAAACTGCCGGATGGTGCTGGATCTGTCCTGATCCTTCGCTGGCCCAGGGAAGGCAGGGCCAAGGCAGCCCCCTCGCCCACCCCTGCCTCGCTGGCCAAGACCCAGCCCCAACAGTTCACCGCTCTGCCCCGGGGGCTGCTGCTTCTTCCTGGGGGGCTCCCAAATGTTCACCTTTTCTCCTGGTCTCCCTTCAGTTTTCCAAACCTGACAGCTCCCAGCACACCCTCTCGGAGAGGAGCCCTTCACCACCTCCCTTTCCTGCCCACCTTCACCCACCCAGAGGACCTCCTCATCCTCCCCCTCCCTGTGCCCAACACAGCAGACCAAACACCCCGGTGATGGTCGCAGTGCCTCCCAGATACAGGAGGGAGAACCGGCAGGCTCCAGAGATGCGTGTGCGTGTGAGATGCGTGGGTGTGCGTGGACACGAGTGGGTG
>NW_009627670.1:0-8176 GCF_000690535.1 Cariama cristata
GTGGTTGTTTCCAGTCAGTTCAAGACCTTCTCTTGCCAGTGCGACTCAGCCTCGGGCTGGAGCCTGTAGGCTGCAGTGATGACAGGATTTCAGATGCCAACATTTCTACTTTAAGGTTTCACAGGAAGAAAGGTAAATTTAAAGCAACAGGTATGAATGCCAATAGATCTACTTTTGTGCACGTATAGATGAAATAGTACTTGGATGTTGGCAGGCACTTTGGCTGCTCCTCGCCAGAGCTAATGGAGGGACTCCCAGCTGGAACACTTGTCCTATTTTTTCCCCTCAGCTATATGTCATCTGGTCTCACCAGATACATTTTCTTTTTGCAAACCTCTCTCATACGTGAGACAGAGAAGACAGAGGGTTGACTAGTTTGTCTATTTTTGAAGTGGTAAAAAAGATATAGGATTTTCACAGGGTAGTGGTCTCCTGTTGCTAGATAAATCCAAAACTAGAGGTTAAGTATTCATGGAAAAACTAGCGCAGACGGATACTTCTGAGCACTGCACTAGGAAAGCAAGACATTTACTGAAACAATCTGTTCCAAGGAACTTGTTCTGCTTTTTTCAGTGTCTGATAATATATCAGGTAAAATAGTCAATGGGTGTAGGTTCAAAGTAGATGAAATGAAGAGCTATAGAATGGCTGGATTTTTTTAAAAAGAAATCAGGTGATTTAGTGCAACCTGCAGCTCCAGGTAGAAGGAATTTCCTCTTCAAATAAATTTATTTAAATTTGTAGGGCATAAGAAAAATCTGTCCTATTTTAAAGTGACTTTTTTTTCTCTACACTAGATACAACTTCTTACGATATTCTACTGTTTGATATTATTTAATCAATACATTTTAAAGCACAACCATTTTTTCTACTGTAAATATTGCCATTGTGTCAACAAGCCATAGACACTGCAGTGAGGTTCTTAAATATTACCAGCTAACATGCTGTTAAACAAAAATATCACATTTATATATTAGGTTGAGATTTTTGTTCAACAATAAAATGTAACCCTTCAAGACAGAAAAGACTGAGACCTGCACAGACAAGATTTCCATTCCCAAGAACGGTTCATATCTGACAAGAGAGGACCCTACAAAAAGGAAAAGGTAGACAGTGAAGATGCCACAATTCACAGATACTGTAAGCTCTTCAGGAGGGAGGTGAGGTGAGTACGATTCAGGCTGCTGCTCTCTCCAAGCTTGTTCTTCATAGCACCTAATTAAGCCTTTTGCAGATAAGGACAATTCATGATAAAACCAGCTGTAAAAATCACATGGTCTTTCTTTACGAAGAGAAGCTGGGGAGTTCCTTATCTGTGTTTCTGGTGGATGCCTAGTCTACCTAATTCAGGATCCCATCTCCACGAAGGAGCCAGCAAACACTGCCACCTAAGAAGACTCCACAAGCCACGTGGGGGAAAGTGAGCACTAGTGAGCTCCTGTGAAAGCATCTTTCTAATGTTTCACTGTAGTCTCTTCCACAGAAAATGATATGAGCTAAGCCAGAGTTAACAACGTCGTGCTGTTGTAAAAGCAAGCTGTGTATTAACAGGAGTATTGTGTTTAAGGCCTGAGAGGTAATCCTTACACTCGACTTGTTGCTGCTAAGATCTAGATCTGCTCGTCTTCTGTGTTTGGGATAGCATGCCATACCTCAAAAAGACTTGGGCAAGTTGGAGAAAGTCCAGAAAAATACCAGAGTTATCAGAGATCCCATAACATGCTCTAGGAGAACAAACTTGAAGATTGGGGAAACAGTTAATGGAAGGAAAAACTATGGAGAAATATGATAACAGAAATATAAATACTTGCAATGAAGCAACAATAATCTACACTCTGGTACTATATTCAAAACAAAAATAATATATGGGCTTAAAAGGCAACAAAGGAGATAACACACATTAGAGCTTTCTACAATTGAGATTAACGACATGTAAGAATAGGTTGCATTGCAGTTATGGCATATCCTTCACTGGAGGGTTTTATGGTATAGTAGCCTGACATCTGTCAGGAATGACGTGTAGTTGATATGCTCTTGGGAAGGAACATAATCAGCTGAATATGCTCTCTTCACATCCTTCACCTCCAATTTTTGTGATTTTGTAATTTTAATAACTAGAGACTAGCTTAAACTGAAACATAACAGTTTACCGATCATCCAAACTTTTGTTAGCATTTGCTTTTGCAAAACTTACATCCCTAATTGGTCTAATCCTTTGCTTAATTTGGCTTCCATAGTCTCCAAAAGGCCATATTCAGATTTAGAATAAGTTCACATCAAGCTTATCCACACAAATAATATTTTACCTATCCACCTTGTAGTTCGGTTTGAATTTGGCCCAAAAAAGAAAGCCTCTTTTTTATAAAAAAAACCATGCAGTACTTTCCTGAGAACCAGAACACTGATATGGATCCCAAGACTAAGCCGTTCCCTTTGTAATCAGCATTAAATCTGGATTTAGGCTGCTTCAGTGACTACTTCTGAGAAAGTGGAATTGCTGTTGAACTAATTACTGAGAAATCTATGAATTGGTCTGGATGCAGATTTTCTTCCAAAATGCCTTAGAAAAGCTTCCAGACTGATGTATGGAACACATTTTAAACAGAAGATCAGTGTGGCATTGTTTTAATCTCATTGAAACATTCCTACTGAGCTTTTTTGCTCAGTAGGTTTTGCAACAGTTTCCCTGTATATATTCAAAATCCAGTGCAGAGTAATCTTATAAAACAAACCGGGCCATGCTGTCGTGCTCTGGGGTGTGCTTGGCAAGGCAGAAGGGACAGACCACAAGGAGGCTAGCTATGGCTCTGTCATCTTCTGTCCTGCATGACCGCAGCCCAGCCTCTGAGCAGGTTCCCAGAGGCTCCAGCCCTATCTCATCCTCCCTGGCAACGCGCTCCCACCCTCTGGCAGCTGGCAAAACTCAGCCCCGCTCCCGCCAGACCCAGTTCTGCCCCAGGCTGCCCCTTCAGTAGGCTGACAGGGGGAAGCCCTCAGGAGGAACTCGCAGCTCACCAAATACAGCCAGGGTCAGACTTGCAGCAGTACCAGGGTAGCACAAAGGGGATGAACTACAGAGGAAAATCTCACTTGGAAAATATTTCAAAATCAGCACCTATTTCCACTTCAGTTTTATGCATTCTGCAGGTAAGATAAGAGTTGAACAAACTTCTTATCTGGAAAACAGTCTCAGAACAGAAAACTAACCTGTTAAGCAATAGCGTAGTTATAAAACTTCAGTTTGTTTGTTTGCACAAGTGCTATGCTACTATCTTATATGTCATCAGATCATGTCAGCAAAGATATGGTTAGAAGCTATATCCTAAGTCCTCAAGTTAATCCCATGCTTGTTCTTTACAGGATATAAGAAGGGTGGAAGAAGATGTCATGTCATCATTTCATGCTTTGTCTTGATAGTACTGAGGTCTGATGAAGCCATGGAGTAACTTAGCATTTTTCTCAGTCCCTTCCAGGTACTACAGCTACACATCCCTGCTGTTTCCAGCACTGCCCTCTGTGTGAGGAGGACCAGGTGCCATTGTTTCTCAGCTGGCTGCTTAATTGTTTGACTCTTTACAAAAGGAACTCGTGTAAGGTCAACGATTTAGCCTGTACCTTCAGCTAAATCAGGGACCAAAAAAGATCTCTTTCCTTTCAGTGCTGGTAAATAGTACATGAAGGCAAAGGCTATTACAACATATTTGCTAATCTACTTACAACAGAGTTTCTGGGAACCAATAGTCATATGAGACTATCAATTTAAAAGATAAGTTTCTAAATTTGTGCATAAAGTTTACCTAAGTATACTCTGAAAAAGTCAGCAAATAAAATATGCCAAAACTATTTTTGAAGTGACAGCCTTTAAGCCATAGCTTAAGTGTCGTATCTTTCTGAGTCTGCCTGACAAACATAAAATGTTTAGGCACAGTAGGATTGCGATTAAGGAGAAGGGTTCTCTTCAGCAACCGATCACCAAATTAACAAGGGAAAACATTAGATCTGTTTTTCTGTTTAAGCAAATCTATAAAGCACCAACATCATTACAGGCTTAGCTAAGGAGATAACTGTAACATAGAAATTGGTCACTCACTATGATGATATAGGTGTGTTAACAAGAGCTATGTGAGTGTAATATGTAACACCTGCACATGACTCTACACTTGTCAGTGGGCTTATGAAATTAATTCCTTCAATGAGAAGCATGCCTAATTTACATACATCTATACAGATCTCTTTCTTTTTCCTGCCCCGCCCTCAAAGAAAAGGAGCAAAATCTTCACATTTATGGCTATAAAGAAATTGTTCTCCTGTGTGACATTTTATAAATAATGGCATGACTTCAGTGGACAAGAGCCATTATTACAGGAATGGAAAGTGCTTTAGCCTGATAAAGGTTTACCTTGTTTTCTGGAAGTGCAGCAATGATGTCAGCACTAAAGTGTAAGAAAGCTGAAGCCTGTTTCAAACTGTAGCTGAATACAAGTATGTGAGATATTTAACGGAACTTGGAAAGTACTTGATTTTTCTCCCAAGAGTGTAATAGAGTTATCATCAGGATCTTAATATTGTTACTAAAAGAACAGCCACATCTGTCAGTATATTTCCTCAAAAGTCAAAGCTATGTATGTGTATGTGTAGTCACTCCCCGTCAAAGAATTGCTTTCTGCTTTTCTTGAGAAGACAGGAACACAATCATTTCCTGTTACTTGGTTGTCTCCAACTTCTCCTTACAGAATTTACAATGCAAAGGAGTTGCAAATCTTGATGACTAGAATGTTTTAGAATTTAATAAAGATATATACTTTAATGGTTTTCTTTACTCAGCCATCACTTTTTATAATTGAAATCAAAAAACCTTTACTCATCCTATGAGTTTGCTCATTTGATCATCCGTGATTGAGATGAGTAAAACCTTCCCAAAGAAGCAATTCAGCACAAGCTGCCCCCACACTTCTGAAGAAATGAAAGAAAAAGAAAAAAAGCATCGGTCAGAAACTGGCAAGGAATCCTGCCCTTGGATAGCCATTGGAGTCTTGCATCCCTAAACCTGCATTCTTAAGTGATTTCATCTGTCCACAAGGGTTTATTTATCACTTACTTTTGACAACTTTCAGTCATATTTATCCATACTGGTCCTTTTTTCCTCCATTGAATCATGCGTTCTTTAGAGGTTCTCCGAACTTTAATCTTTGCTGATTCACTACCTTTTCGCATTTGGCTTGACCAAAACAGATTTTACTATTCTGCAATCATGCTCCTCAGTTTCTCTTCCTCTGTTACAGTAGATAACACCACCATCTCTTCTCCATCACCAAGGCTCAAACACTATGGTAAGGTCAGTTTTAACTGTTCTCTCCCCTGCTTGAAGATAATTGTCAAATCTTGTCTGCTTTTTTTCCCCCATAGAAGTCTATTCCTTCCTTTTTAGCCAAACATTTGGACTTTTCTTCTGTATCTTTCTTTTCTCTTCTTGGGTTTTTCCTATGCTATTTTTTTCATGTTTTTCCCCTTGAAAATGCTTGCTGACAAAACTGTCAATCACCTTTTCTTTCTTTTCTTACACAGATGCAGTGGAAATCATGATCAGCTAAAACTTTGGGTGCATGTGAAGTATTACACACTTAAATAACAGAACATTGAAGATAAGTAGCAAAAATCAATCAAAGGAATAATACCTCCTCCTGTGTGTCCTCAGACACTTTGAGAACTATTCAAGTATCATCTTATCGAGGGGAAGATGAAGGGAGAAAAGTACCAACCTCTTTTTTCCAAAGACAGAAGCTTATGTATGTAAATAGTTTACATCCTTTTAACTGAGACTGCAGTAATAACCGTATACATATACATGATACTGTACCCCTTACAATTGCATGATGTGTCTGGTACGTTAACATTTCTACTCCCACTACAATCAACAGCAATTTCATCTTGCAAGTTAATTCTGTATAATTGTCTGTAAGCTGTGAATTAGTCTTTCTCACACCGTTTTGAAATGTTTTCTGACCAGCCAGTCTGTGTACCTATATTCACCTGAATATGCTGAGCTAAAGTGTTTGGAGACCACCTCTTTGTTTAAACATGTGTAAGTAATTAGGTTTAAATCTGTCTTTGAGTTTACCTACTTCAGCACAACTGCTTAAACACATTGTTTTAATCCTCAGCCATTTCTCCTCATTCTGCCTCTGGTCCTGAGTCTCTTGCCCTCTGGCGAGGAACCTTAAGGCACTGACATTGAAATACTGACTTTTTTTTGCAGGTATGGCCCAAATAATTCAGTTAAGACACAAGGCAGTATCATACTGGAAGAAAGAATGAAGAAATAACTTGGAAGAAGAATGAAAAAAATAAACATCCAGCAGTGCTCAAGCCAATTCTTTGTACTCTGACAAACTGGGTAAGATTTTGATAGAGGACACTGGTGTTGACACACGCTTTACAGGCATTTTGCAGTTAGGACAAAGAAAGATGCTGGGGCAAACAAAACTGACTATTTGCTGCCTGAAGATTCACCTGAAAATCAGAGTCTCTCACTGTATTGACCCATGGAAACCAGCAGAGACCCTGGTCCACCCAACCAGCCTTCAGTGCGTGACAACACACGGGCATCAACAACTCCGGCTGAGAAAACTGGGTCAGGATTGTTGCACTTGCCTCCATTACAAGTTACTGGTGTGTTGTTCTGTAATATACATCTGACATTTATCTTTCCTTCTCAATCTGCCCATCCTGGGCAAACGTGAGCGAGTACACACTTTGAATCCTGTTCTCTTTTTATACTTCATAGCCTCATGCTCTATTCAGCAAGCACCTAGATAGGCGGTTGGATTGCCCTGAAGCCTCGCAGATGCCTTGCAGCCAGGTTGCCAGCCAAAAAGCTACACCTTATCATTTCCCAGCTCCCCTCCTTGTTCCCCTGTTGTACCCACAGCTCTTACCTCCTGTCTCTACTCCCAAAGCAATGGTCTTTGCTGTGTTTGAGCTCTTGGCCACCTGCCTTTTGAGCAACATCTGGGGCCCTCCTCAGCTTTTGTGCCACGTACTCTCAGGTCAGTATCGCCACATTCGAAGCAGAATGTCCCATCACAGGAACGTACTGAGAATGAAGTGTTCAGTGGTTAGATTATCAAGTACGTAGCGCATTTTGATCAGTCAGGTTATTAATGAACTTCATCACTATAAATTCTTTATCAGTTTAGATCTTATCAACATTCTTATGCACCTATGTAGAGATATTAAGCTGAAATCACAAAAAAGAAATCTCAGGTTGGAAACACACAGCATAGAAATTTTAACAGGGCAGGATTGCTTCTGTTATGCTTAAAATCGCTTGTAAAACAGCAATTTTGGAACAGCAAAACCAGCAGAAGTGGAAACAAATCTGAGGTTTTTATAAAGTGTTTCAGAGATGTCACATTGCATAGCAGCATTGCTTTCTTAGCTCTGCAGGAAATGATCCCGGACTCTTGAGCAACTCAAGCCTTCTTTCCTGAGGTATCATCCCACTCAGTAACAATAGCCCTTACACCTTATGCATGTGATTTCCTTGCTGCTTGGTCACATGAACTGGGGACATTTCCTTCTGTGCCCAGCTGCCTGCGGGCGCCGGGAAGCCAGGCCCTTTGTCCCTGCCCGCTGCAGCGTTCGGGCATTGCTGTTAGCGGGGTCAGATGACCCGAGGGCAGGCCGTGCAATACAGAGAATTACAGGCGCGACACGAGAAGCTGCCAATCACCCACCTACTAGCAGAAATCTGTCAGATACACAGATACCCTGTGTTGTGGTTGGAAAGGGCAGAGTGGGAAACACAGCAGGATTTGTCAGCTCAAGGCTCCCCCCAGGCCCGAAGAAGGTCTGGGTGAGACATCTCAAAACTCTGCATTTTTGCTTCCGCAGGAACGTAACAACGAGGAAGTAATTGCTTGTTACTTTTCTCAGTTGTCAAGGTTAACGCATGAAGCACACAGCCAGCAGTGGTTTTTCAACGCTTCGTAAACCTGAATCATAGAATCATTATGGTTGGAAGAGACCTCAAAGATCAAATCCAACCGGGAGCAACTTTTAATGTTAGTCCAGGGAAAAAAAAAAAAAAGGCAAACCCCGTGGGGACCGATTCCCGCACTCCCGCAGGCCAGAGGCGGACAGCTCCTTCCCAGCGCCCCCCAGCTCCATGTCCGGG
>NW_009627671.1:0-22768 GCF_000690535.1 Cariama cristata
CTCTGTTCACTGATGTTGTGCAGCAGTTTATTGCCCTTCTTAACTCTGTTGCCCCAGAGGCACTACCACCATCACTGATGGGCTGGGCCTTGGCCAGCAACAGGTCCATGAAGCTGCTGGCAGCTTCTCACAGAAGCCAGCCCTGTAGCCCCCCCTGCTACCAAAACCTTGCCACGCAAATCCAATACATTCCACCCCTTGCCTTGCTGAATCATGTATTTAAGAATTATCATTAAAATCCACATTTATCACACAATCTTCACAAACTTCAGTCACATCAACAAAAAAAGAATTCCCCCTGCCAAAATCAAATTAACATCATGACAACATCAGATGAAAGTGGACAACTTACGCACATGATCCACCCCTTGTCCCTTCACCACGGTTAGAACAACAGAAATTCCCCACAATCATTTTGCTCTCTAACATTGGTCAGTCCATGTTTTGCCCGTTACCTCTGTTGTTCTGTTGACTGGATGATAGAAAAACACGTGTGGAAATTCAGGACTAGTAGTGTATCTCAAGTTGTATTACCATCTCCTGGACCTTGCTATGAAAAGCAAGGGGAGAGCAAGGGCAGTCAGCAGTGGAACACGTCTGATAGCCTGCACCCACCCTTCCTGTTCGAGCAGTGATGCTGGGTGTGTACGTTTGTGCATGTGTGGTAAAGAAATTACAACAATAGACAAGGGACTACGGAGCTTGGTGTTGGAATAACTTAATATTTACTCGATTTGCCAGTGAGCTTTTTTACAGGTCTGATAGTTCCTGACGCTGTTTTGTTTCTTCTGTGGTAGCCCAAGAAAACTACTAGCATCGTTTGCAGTGTGTATTATGCCATCATACTACTTCATAGTGTATGATTTGATTATACAGCAACCTTCTGCCTCTCTAGGGACCAAACAAGCATACAATACCTAGGGATTTGTAATTTTTTTTATTAAGATCGAGAAGCATGAGATAAGGAAGTATGTTTTGGATTACATTTCATGAATACCGAAGTCAAGGTTCTTAGTTTCTGCAGAAATGATAGCACTTTGGAATATAAAATTATTCAACTTTCTGGTATTATTACTGATGAATACCATTTTGCAAATGTGAACGCTAATCTGCTTAGCTGCCAAGAACTGATTACTACAACTTTGTGTTATTGCTTGAATAATTATGACAAGTGGAAAAATCTGACACCACTACATTTAAAGTTACCTGGTCCATGTTTATTTTAGATATGACTATTTTAATAGTTCCGGGAGAAATCACTTGTCTTCATATATTCTGAATATTCTTCTGCCTGCTTAGTTTAGCATTTCACAGGTAGTTTGAATGTGGTTGCGTAGGTGCCTTGTTTTCGATATGAAACCTTTTGGAAAATCTGGCATGAGTAGTAAATCTTAAGGTGCTTCTTCTTGTCTGTTCTTGCAGAGCAGACATCTATAAAACTGAGTGGAAAAAGTAAAATGTAATCTATTTTTGGAAAATGTTCCTGGAGTTTTAGTCACTTATACCAATGATCTAAAGCTTCTCTTAAAGAATATATGGAGTAACCTCAGGAAACAGGTCTGTCCTGTGCAGATGCAGATTTCATACCTTCATGCAAAACACATCATTGTTAGTTGATCTGTAAAATGCACTTTTATGGAATATCTAATACTTTAAATATTTTGCCTGCTGATTACTGTGTAGGCTTTTGAGTCACAAACAGAAAATTGATGTTTGAATAATAGTTCCAGTTGAGATTAAATTCTTTAGAACCGCATGTTTGTGCATGAAAATCAGGAGCACAGAAATTTATTTTATTTTGGTTTTAGTCTGTACTTCCGTTGGTTGTCTATTTTCATAACTCTTCTTAGAGCAGTTGTTGCCTTTTTTCCTTTCCTTTCTTACTTGCAGTCTCTGTTCTTTCTTTTTTCCACTGGTTCTGTATTTTTTTCTTTCTGTTTTTATTTTGTGCACCTGCATCATTATGACTTTTTCTTTCTTGTTTGGTACAAGAGGATGTACTCTTTGAGGCTGAAGTGTCATTTAGTATGATGACAGGTGGTAGGGCCACTATTACTGGAAAAACTAGTACCATCTTCATATCATGGTATTTTACTTGGCCTTTCACTCTTTTATATGACCTGTGATTAGGCTGAAAGTGTTAAAGATTGTACCCTCCATTTGTAGCAATTCTTATGGAATAGCCTATTT
The DNA here is from genome assembly GCF_000690535.1 of Cariama cristata. NCBI lineage: Eukaryota > Metazoa > Chordata > Aves > Cariamiformes > Cariamidae > Cariama > Cariama cristata. The sequence continues at coordinate 2,191 of NW_009627671.1, forward strand.
CTTTGCTTACCTTTGCTGAACCAAATTTGAGGGGTAGGGATTGCATATCTGTGTTTATAGAGACTCTTTCACTTTCTATTTCTTACTCTCCATATTTGAGATTCTGATTTTTCAGAGGTGAGAGTGATGACACATTGCGCATTCATGGAATTAAGACTCTTCAGATACCTGATTTGTGAACTAATTTATGTACCACTTATTGGTATGTAGTGATTTTTTTGGTCACTATTTTGTTGTTCCATAATACTTTCCTTGGTGCAATTAGCCATGGTTTCCTATGATGTAATTTCCTACAACAGTTCCTAGAGTAGTCTGTAAGATGAATTTATAGTGAGTCCATCTTGAAGTTCAAAGTGGATTTAAGCATCCTGTGAACTTCTCTTAGCTGCTCTGACAGTTGGCAGTGAGCTCGCTTTATCTTTGTGTGAGATTCCTCTGCATCTTTCTTAAAGAGGCTTTGAGGTGGTAGGAGTTTGAGAATCTTTAAGGCAACAAATGACTTATGTATATGTTTCCTCAGAGCTGCTTGCTTCCAGGGGTCTCCAATAAATGCTTATGGAACCCGACAGTTTGTCAAAACTATAGAACTAGACAGAAGGAGATCCAGTGGGATAAATACATCTTTATTAGGAGAGGTGTTACAGTAATAAAATGAGAAGAGATACACTTAGGAGAGACTGCAGTTATTTAGGAAGACAACAAAGTGAAATGAATGGAGGAAGGTGGCTTGGCATTCTGCGAGCAGGAGTGTTCTTAGCAACATGTGTCTGGAAGCAAAGTCCAGGGTTTTTTTTTGCATATAGCAATATTGATCTCAGTGTCAATAAATTTCTTGGCCAGTAACTTGAACAAATTTGTATCTCCCTTTTTTGTTCTGGTTGTAAACTCAAGCTTTCGTTTTGTAAAGTCATGCGCTTGCTGAGCGTTGGCAACTCCTAAGTTCTAAAGTCTGTGAGAAGAACCAAATTTAGCAGGTAGATATTCTAGGGTATAATTTTCAGCAGAGCTTTGCTTTTGAAACTAAACATATCTGTGTCTTTCTGTGACTGGGGAGTTCTACAGCATATTCATCAAGATCTTCTTTTTTCTTATTCAAATGCCTGCATACCTTATTATCTCGTTCAATCTTCTATGATCTTTAGTTCATACTCTATACCTATTTGTATCAGGTGTACAAAATACGAAATATGGAGAATGTTATGCAGTACTTTCTATCAGTGTGATTGTATTAAAGGCTTTAATAAAGCCTTTTGTGTTCATGGTAAACTCTAAAGTAGTATTTTCAGTAGATCTAGGTTCTCTGCAGTCCTAAATTACCTTAGCCATAATGGCATGTTAGCAAATCTTTGTGGAGACCCAGGAATAGATCATACCTGTTCAGCTTCCATCTAAAAGGATATAAAGAAGTTAGGTTGCTGGAATCTGTTTAAAGTTCATGAAATTATCTGATTTTCAGTCATCTTTCATACTGGGGAGGAAACCTATGTCATGAAGGCTGTTGAGTTGTTTATGTATATATATGTGTGTAAATATAAATAAAAATAGATATATGTGCATATATATATATGCGCATTTATGCCCCAGTAACTTCCATGTGCTAGGCATTTTCAAGTAAACTTGATCCAGCAGTCACAGGCTCAAAGGTGCTAAGGCTCCTTAAGTTCAAAGAAGACAGCCATATAGAGGAAAGAAGGAGAAAACTAGCATGTACTTTCTTTCTCCATGCCCTTTCCCCTTGGAAACAGAATGCTACAGTATGAGCTGAATTCTTCCTAGTTACAGAAGATCCGTGTGGAAGAAAGACATGACTGTCTCGACAACAGAAGATACTTTGCTCAGAGCACACGTGCTAATTGACACCAAAATTGACGCCACAAAAAAGCATATATTAGGAAGCAAGGCTGTGATAGTTGAGCTATACCTAACATCTTACCTTGGGCAGGCTTTCAACTAAACAACCAAGGTGTAAGTTTTTCCGAGGAGCTGCTTATGGATTTGTTTTGTTTGGTTGTTTTTTTCTTAGTTTCTTCTTGTTGATTTATTGTAGATCTGTCTCATCTCTTTGGTTTGTCAGATACTATGAGAGATCAGAATTACTAACTGCAGCTCCATAAATCCTGGAGCTTTCTTTTAGAGGATACTTTCTCTTTGATTTGTTGGACTCTCAGCTTGGCTGTAGAAGGTTACCAGCGCGTATCAGTATTTGTATTCCTCCTTCTTCATCCTCTACTACTTATTGCGTACTGCCTTCCTGATTTTTTAAAATGTAATCTATATTTTAAAACAATACTTAACACCATATAGTAGCTTTTCCTAAATCATATTTTCTGTGATACAAAAGCTGTATACCGTAGGTATTTACATATAGTATAGTATCTATAAATTAGACATATATATCAGGCGGTATACTAATTGTTAACAGTGGCACTGGACTGAGATACGTTACAGCCACTGAGGGGGTATATTGTGCATTGCATTCAGTGTATCTTTTTACTTGCATTAGTACTTTCTGTAGACTGCAGTAATCAAAATTTTATTTAGACATATTTAACACAAATAAAAAAAAAAAATGCTTGTAGAAATGTGTATGCGAGGATACTCACTTTACCCAAGTTGAGTGTGTAGTTATCTTATGTACTATAGCCCATGAAGAGACAGTATTTTTTCCAAAAGATGGCTTGGAGCAGGAGCTTAATTTGGATGAATTTAGCTTCTCTGACTTCGCTTGTGGAAGAGTTTATCTATTTCTGTTGACTGAGTAAAGAGCTTGGCTAGTGTGAATAATAGCAACTCCTTCACCCCCTCCACCCCCAAAGCCTTAGAATATCCATGAAACATGTTCAGGCTGTTCAGTGGTGAAAAATTAATTGATGGAATTTAAAAATCATTATGAATACCTGATGAGATTTTTTTTATGCCTATTACCAGGCTTGATCAAAGGTATGACTATTAGTTTGGACTTTTTTTAGATTGGGAATTAGAGCAACGGTCTCATACCCGTGGCTCACAGGTAACACATTGCTCCCATGATTTGACTGCATTCATGGAAGATTAAAAAATTTAGACTGAGACTGACAGGACAAGTTAATCACGTCGTTTCACAGGCTTTGCTGGTCCATAGGTGATACTGATGCCGATCTTTGTATTATTCCCACTGACTCGTACTAAAAAAACTCTCTTAAATAAAATTTGTTGATTGTCTATCTTTAAGGGCCAAATTAAGTTAAAACATGTATTATAACACTAGTACATTGATTCTAAAATATTTATCTTTGCGCACAAATGTGGAATTGTGTTCAAAATTCAGAAATCTAAATATAAATAGGCTGGCAGGTAGATTTTGGAGGAAGAAAGGTATATAATAATATATGTTTAACATACATGCAGAAGAGGAAAATATGATCCGAAGCAGCAGCATATGTGTGGTGAAGAATATTTAAAAATAGGGCTGGAAGAGACCTCAAGAGGTCAGTCTACTCTGCTCCACTGCTTTGCTACAGGATCAACTGTTAATAAATTTCAGTATGATGCTCTTTGTCTTTTAATCACTTTTTGTTTGTGATCCTTCTATGCAGAACTGCTGGCTGATTATTCCTCTTTTTATATGGGCAAAAGGAATCATCTGCACAGAGTTTAAAAGCTTGTACTTGTCCTACTGACTGCATTCTAACTATTTCAGATCGTGTCTTCAATTTGTCAGGTTCTTTCTGATTTTAACTTACATTCTAACATGTGTGCAGCTCTTCCATCCTCAGGTGAGCAGCCAGTTTTAACTGTGCTCTCATTTCCATCATACAATGATACATGATTTTTTTTTTTGTTAAATGATTGTAGTTGATGGGTTTTAAATATATGTTCAAATTCTGTACTCCATATTTAAAATAAAAATCAGTTATTTTTACTCGTTACCACCTGTAAACTGGGCAATATGATGTTGCAGAATCTAATTCAGAAATACAAATTAGGAGAAAATGTCTTTTCTTCTAAATATGTTAAAATAATAAACAGTAAATACAGATTTATAATATACTTACTAGATCGCAGCGCTGGCACAGAAAAGGGTGCTTTGAAAGGGACTGGTTTGTTTGTCTTTAAGGAGAGTAAGTGGCAAGTGTCATCTTTCCCTGTTTTGCAGTTGTGTTTATAAAGACTATCATTAGGGTTTTACAGCTGATTTTCACATCTGGCATGCCTTTTAAACATGGGGTAGTGCCATCACTGTACTTGCTTCTCCCTGTTGTAGGAGAGTATGTATGGAGCCATCCTTTGGAAGGATATGTTGCCCATCCTCTTGACTGCAGTACATCTCTTAATTTTTACTTCACTAGTTTCTTTTCAAGGACTGTCAAGGGACTTATCTGTCCCTTGCTTCTGAAGAAGAGCATGCGTGAGTTCACCCACCTCTTCCCTCCTAGACCTTGACCTTGCAAAATGTCAATGTTCAAGGCGGCGAAGAGTGCAATATAGCATGTGACTGGAAACTGGCAGTACTGAGGCTCACAGTGTTAACTGCTGCAGCCTTGGGAGAGTCAAACAGATGTGATTCATTTCTGCCTCTCCTGGGATTCCTTTCAATGTCATTTGACCCTTTGGAATAAGTTATAAAATACCACTGAGTACTTCAGATTGTATACTGTGTTCAGGGATCTTCACAGATACCAAGGGTTCATGTTCTGGAAGTTGTAGTAAGTAGTTAGTAAGTGCAGGCAGACGGGAAGCGCCTTTAAACAAACAAACAAAAGCTTTTTCAGAATAGCAGCTCAGAGTTTTATAAAATGAAAACCACAAAATAACAAGATACTAAGCCAGATTTCCAAATTTACTGTAAAAATATTTACTTTTATTAAAGAAACCTATTTGTGGGTTTTATTTGAGGGTTTTATTTTGGTATAAGAAATACGTACCTTACAAATATATAGCGGGTAATTGAAATTATGCATATTAGTGTGATGACTGTCCTAATGCCTTTGCTAAAATTGCTGAAAAAGAACTTCTGCGATTTTGTTAGAAAGCACTTCCACAGAATTTTCAAGTTCTTTTTATGGTTGAACTTCGGTGATTGTAACTTCTTTTTTTCGTTCCCTATTTTCTTTTTTTTTTTTTTTTTTTTTCCTTCTTACCAGCATTATTATTTTGCCTTCACTAAAAAAGGCAGAGCATTCTAAGGTTCTGTGCGTGCTTTCAGTGTTGGCATCCATGTATATGAACATATTCTCATCCTTTACTGTCCTTTTTGCCCTTTTTAGTGTAGGATAGGAGAGGAAGAATGATTGTGAAATTCTGCAGCAGCAGAGCAGTCTGCATGGTTTTTGTTTCATGAAGCACCTCCTATGATGGAAAATCCTGGATGCTTTGTATGTTTCATTACCTAGTTCCTGATGACAAAAATGTTTGGTTGTCAACTGTTTACTCTAACTGCATTCCTTAAAATAAAGTGTAACTATCTGTTTATTTAAATAAAACCCCCTAATTTTGTTTCTTAATTCTTTGTATTATTAAAGTGTAATTTGAACTAAAAGGACAGGAATCAGCTTGCTGTCAAAGCTTTTGTTTGGATTGTTTTCTTCCTACAAGTTATTGTTGGTGTTCTTAGGGTAGGCAGTTGTTTGCTGTATGTAGGTAACTCCTGTAAATGGTACAGGAACAATTGTTTTAAAAAAAAAAAAAGGTAAGACAACAACTTTATATACTCTACCATGCTTTTTCTTCTAGTAAATTGGGAGAATGAATCTCTTTCATGTACATATTGTAGAAGAAGTTAGCTTCTGAGTTACTGAAATAATGCTTGCATTGCAATAGTTATGTGTTTACAATTACGTACATTTTTGCTACATGAGGCAGGAAAAACTCAGTAATAGTTGGAAATAAATTGCTTCAGGAAACAGCTTGAATCAACTGAAATGTATTTTGCCATTTGCAGAGAATGGTCACTAAATCAGTTTTTTTTAGATATGCTGATAGCGGATTGTTGCAAAAAAGCATTTCCAGTCTGAATCCTAAAGACTAAAAGTTATGTGAAATGAGAAGGTATTTAGTCATGGCACGTTACTACCACATAGTGGAGAAAGCTAGAGCAGACATAAATAGTTTGAGTTTGGATAATATTATGTTTTTCTTGCTTTTGAAGAACCCCAAGAGCATTTTATGGCTTATTGGATGTACTTCATTTCTTAAACTCCAACTCTCCTTTGTTTTCTCTTTGTTCTCCCCAATTGTAGTAGTTGCAGTGTTGCATCTCACAAGCATTGTCTGAGGTTGACACTTTGCAGCTTTGTTTGTTCCTCATCTTAAATAACGCATACCACGTGTTTCACGCTTGGTCCTCCTTTGGTGAATGGCCAGCCTCATTTGGAATCTGCTCTGAGAGCGGTGATACAGTGTGAAGGCACCGAGTGCTTTTAGTTGTGTTATCTTTTGGTGTTTTGTAGATTGAGAAGTAAGGCGGTGGAAGAATTCATTACGTTAGCCTTTTACTATCCTGCTTGGCCTGCTTCTGGCTGGTGTCACCTTGTCTGTTTGTCACCCTGTCTCTTCGTCCCTCCCCTTCTGTGGTCTCCCCATCCCTCCTACAGCTTGGCTTTTCTGCTTCAGCAGCAGAGAGACAACAGACTGGCCATACTCTGCTTTTCTTCTTTAACAGCTAGCGGAGGTCCTTCTGTTCCCAGGAAAGTGCTAGAACAGAGCAGAGCTCTCTGCGTGGTGTGTGCAATACTGCGATAGTTCACGTCTACTTGTGAATCCCCAAAAAGGGAGTACAGATTCCAGCGCAAAGCTGTCAACCTTCACAGTGGGTTTAAGTCCCACAGGGTTCGAGTCCTGAACCAACGATGAAGGCTGACTGCACAGCTTTGCGTAGATGCATCTGTTTCCCCCAGTCTTCAAAAGTTGCCAGCCCATGTGAGTTTAAGAACGGCTGCCAGAGTTAGATCAAAAGTCTGTTTGGCTCGTTAGCTTGCCTCCACGAGCAGTGGCTGGGAGATAGAAGAATAGAAAAAGCCTCCTTTCCTGACATCTGCTCCCAGCCTTAAGTGACTTGGAACTAAGACGTCTTTGTGTTTAATAATAATAATGTTTGTTTTTTTTTTTTTTCTCCCCATTAATTGTTAAAGGCCAGTTTGACTTTTGTAAGCTTTTCACCACTGTAATGTCCTGTTGCAGTTTCTTAACTATGTGTTGTGTGAAGCAGTCCTTTTCTACCCGGCTTTACCTGGCAGCTACTTACTTGTTTACCTGCTATCCCCTGGTTCTTGTCTTAGAAGAACACTTTCTGTCTTCCACAGGTGAGTTGGAAGGTGTTCATCATGTTTACTTTATGTAATTTTTTTTTTCCAGGCTAAAGAATCTTAATGTATTTAGTTGTTCCACCTATTGAAGCTTTTCTGTACTTTTTTCATTCTGGTGCCCTGTCACATATTTTTTCCTTGCATTTTATTAATTTTTTGCAGTGTAGGACTAAAATGCTATTCCAAATGTGTGCCAGTCAAATGTGTAAATCCACTATGGCATAATGAAAGTTAACAATATTGTGATACTAAGTTGGACTGTAATTTATTTATTTTTCGTGTTGCCATCATCAAAGATTTAAATGATATCACTGTCACTAATTGGCAATGGGAGAGTGCTGTTAAAACCTTTTAGTAAATATTTAAAACCTTCTCTTTGAAGAGCTGTGTAAGAATGTCTGTGCTGGTGATGATGCCGGTGTTGGAAGTGGCTGACATTAAGATCTTTGCAGGAGAGGGAAGTTCTGTTGGAAATCTTTTTAACATGTTACAGTCTTTTTACAGTGCTGGTAACACGAAACACTGATGATTAGCACGTCTAACTTCTAGCTGTAGTCGAGTACATTTGTTTTCGCAGTAACAGAATAAAATGGCATGGACATTGTGTACAGCTGAAAAATATAGTACTAATAAAAGTGCTTTCATTTTATAATAAACTGTTAAATATGAAAGAAGGGGGAAGGACCTTGTTTTTGTAAATGCAGTCTGATAGTATTTTGGGTGTCCTAGATTTTTGAGTTTTAAGGTTCTTGCCCATCACTCACATTAATGGATGATTTTATTCAATCTTTTATTTCTTTTGCTTTTATAATGTGTGAGGCTCTTCAGGACGCTTGTGTCGGAGTCCAGAAGAGCCAAGAAGGCATTTCTGGTCTTTAGGAAACTCACACAAAGTATGGCAATGAGATCACGTAGCTTCCTGAAAATAGAAGAGCATCTAATGTTTCACCTCAGAGAAGAATTTGTCTGAGGATTAAAAAGGTTGTTTGATGGTTACAGTAAGCAATGAAGGATAAAAATAACTAGAAGTTTTTAGGTCCCACAAGATTGCTACAACAGCATTATCTTGGAAGGAAATCTGAGCACTTTGTCACTTGAACTGTTGAAAGTAGAAGTGGTATGAGGTGTCTGTTAGGATGCTGTCCTGAGTTTTTCTTAGGATTATCAAAAAACCCTCCCCACCCCCCCACCCCACCTTTTTTTTTTTCTTTCTTTCTTTCTTTCTTTCTCCTTTGAGGAGGGAAATTGCTTTGTTTTCTTTTTCCCTTCAAAACTTTCTGGCTACTGAGAAGGGGAGTAATCCGTATTAGCCTGTTCCTTCTCAGTTAGGCTGCGGTGTTGAGATGGAAGAAGACACCTTTGTTATTCCTGAATCCTCGCACTTTTGGGTGTCACGTTGTGACAAAGTCCAGTGCCTGACTCATAGTTTCTGAGCATCACTGTCAGCAGCGTTATCTTTATGTATTTCTTAAGTTTCAAAGCTTCAGATAATTCTAATGCTTGTTTAAAAATGTCTCATTATGTGTTATTTTTCTTCTGTTACAAAGTGACACACGCTCAGTTGGAGTAACAGGAATAGAATGTGACATGGATTTACATTAATATTTCTGTCCATAAATATTGAACTTAACCTCCCAAAATAGTAGTTCAGGAATTCCTGTCTTGCCAGGAGAAAATTTACCTTCCCCCCCCCCCTCCCCCCGGTAATTGCTGATGATTTTTTATATATTAGCCAGAAATCATAGCTCAAATACATACTTTTAGTGTGGTTAGCTACAGCAAGTATTTTTTTTTTTTCCTTCCACATCTAATCCCAAATTCAGCTCTGTCCTTAGTGGATATATAGCATTTACTATAATCATTGGAGGGGGGAGGTAAGGACATTTAATCACAATGCTCAAAAAGAGCATTGTGATTAAATCTTTGGCCTCTAAAAATGATTTGCAAGATTAACCACTTACCACAGACCTAAGAATCTTGAATTAATTTTGTTTAAAAATTAAAATTAGTTTGTAATGTTTAGATTTATAATAGAGTCTGCAAACAATCCCTACAAGTATTGGAAATACTCTGAAGTGAATAATTAATTATTGAATTTATTTCAGGTCTTTCTCACTTTTTCTGGTGAATTTAGTAAAATTACGTTATGGAATACCATCAACTAAATGCGTCTTTTGCTGCGAAAATGTAGCACCTTGCAATTTAACATAGTGCCTAATTGTCCACCATGAAAAAGGTTTTATATTAGTTCGGTAGATGCTCAGAGTACTTTATCAAATGGTACTTGTGGCTGAGGTGATGGAGAAATAAGAATTTTCTGATGCATCCTGTTAAAATACAGTATAGCTGTTAAACGGTTAAAAAGTTTTTGTATAAAACAAATACAAGTGAAGTTATTTAGTATATAAAACAGAAATGCAGAGCAACATTATGTTTTTTTTTTTTCTGTTTGGTTCAGAACCTTACCCCTATCTGCCACGTCACTAAATTTTGCAAGAGTGAAAGTTAGCCATAGTGAAAGCTATTCCTTACTTTTTTTTTTGCTTACTACTTAAAATATTCAGAATACAGTTCTGCATTCTAGAAATGCATACCTCACAACCCTTCCTTATTTTAAATGTCTGATCTGCATCACTTACAGTGGTTGATGGGAGTAAGTTATGAGCTTCTACTGCAAACTTCTGTTCGCAGCTTTGATCATAAGCCAGGTTTGTTTACTTCTTTATGTCAGGATTTTTCAAAAATGTAATAGAGAGTGAACTCTTGGTCCACTGATTTAAAAATCTTACATAATTCTTAACAATGCAGTTGTATGAACCTTCCTATTTTTACTTGTGTAGAAGACATCGCTAACAAACTTCGGGATGTCCTTGCGTGACAATGTAAACAGTATTGATCTTGCACTGGTTCTGCATTTTAAAGCCCTTCATAACCTCCCCTATCCTTGAATTGTGATTGTATTCAGTATAAAACCAATGCTATTGAATATTCCTGTCCATGAAGTCAACTTGCAGTAAGTCCTCATGAAAAGCAAGCTTATAAAAATAGTAGTAACTTCTTCAGACTTACCCTTTAACTTTTTGAGACTCCTCAGCTGAATTGTCATCCTTTGTTGATGCCGCAGTTGCTTCAGACATTGAGTATTCTTTTGCTTACTTCGATTGTTCTTTTCTTTGGTTTAACTGTAGTGAAACCCTTTGAGATAAAGTGTATGAAGTCCATGTTTTGTAGTCCTGTTATGTTTAGCTACGGTACTGTCTAACCTTAACATTCAAAAATCGTAAGTCCTCAAACTCCAATTAAGCCTTGAAAATTAATATTTTGGTTACCTTTCGGAGAGGAAAAGAAATTAGGATAAACAATTTTACAAAATTCTCAACACTTACAACCAGTTACAGAAATCTGAGGACCTAAAGTATACAGTTTAAAAAATAAAGTTCTGATCATTAAAAATTTTTAAAATGCTGTTCTTGACAGTCAAAACTTCAGAAAAAGAAGTGAGACCTCAATTCAAAGCTTTTAATTTGTTATATTAGAAAGAAAAAAAAAATAGTTCTGTATTATTTCAGTTCAACGGCTTGGCAGGAATTTAAATCTGAGTCCAAGGTTTCTGAAACCAGAAGCTTGAGAATGTTAGTAGGTTTCAGGGCTGGTAATGGAGGGGAAATACAATGATTTCATGGGTAGCTGAGATATAAATCATAGTCACACTGTGTAAAGGAGTTACTTGAAAAATGTAGAATTACGTACAATAACCAACAGAAAGAAGTGTGTTAAGTGTTGGTGTTGCGTATGTTCCTTGTTGCTAAGTAGTAGGGCAGTTTTTGAGAGCTGGTGAAAAAAATAATGGATTTCTGGTTGTGGGTCAGGATGAGTTTTATGCCAAGAATAATGTGACTGAATGAGGCAAAATATTTTTAAGTCCTTTACCTACGACTTTGGTACCTCATAAATGATTTCAGCATGGTATGGTGTTGTGGAAAGCTACACTTACTAGTGTGTGGTGGTGTTGGTGTTTTTTTTTTTTTATTTCTGTTTCTGGGATGCCAGTTAATTTCTTGCTGGAAAGTGTCTTGGGAGATCTTACTGTGAGAGACAGTTGTTGAGCAGTAGCAAAATCCCTCTGTGACTTGTCAAATCATCTTCTCTCAGCATTACAGTCTATGAAATTAATGTGACATTTCTGAACCCTCCTTCTGGAAATACAGTTCTTTTTATGATGGTTCTTACTTTGTAAGATTTCTTTCTTAATATAGACGGGATAAAATTTTGTGTCTAATATACTTTCCTTTTGTTTCTACCCTGCTTTTAATGAAAGTCATGATCATCCCAGGGAGGAAGCTGCATTTTCTCTCCAGTGTTCCAGTGGGAAAACAAACAGGACTGCCATTCTTGCACCTGCTACATTGAGGAAAGGTAGAGAGACAACACTTTAGAGAAAATAAAACATGTCTGCACTTCTATCTTACATTGCAGTACTGCTCAGGAGTAAGAAACATTCTCATCCAGCTATGTTTTCATAGATGATACAGGAGAATTCTCTTTGCTATGTCTGTGGTCATTCTGTGCGTTACACTAGCTGCAGTTCCGTGAGGCAGGAATTAGGCTGCTTGAAACTTCATTTCCATCCGTGTTTTTGTAGCTTGCCAAGCTCATTATTTGTTTCAAATCGGCAATGAAAAGCCATTTCTCCTTGCCTCCAGGAAATCTTTGTTTTAATGTAATTTGTTACTGTAAAACACGATAGGAAATGTACTAAAACTGTAGGAGACAGTTACCAAACCGTTACTGAAAAATGTACTTGCCTCACATTTTACACTTTCTTTCAGTGTTCGTAATAAGTGGTTGGGAGAAGGTGACACCTGCTAAAATTTTAAAACTCTTTTGTTTACATGTAAGAATTAAAAGAAAAAAAAAAAAGTCTGGTTTTAAGCTGTAACGTCAACCATGAATACTAGAAAAATTTCAGAGTTTATGGGCATCTTTTCTCCAGTTCCTTGACTAAATTATTTTGAGATTCCATAGTAAGGGTATTTGTTACGCTCAACTTTTCACAATCTATTTTCCTGCAGTTATTGCAAAGCTTACTAGAGCTGAGACACTTGTTTGGACTTGTATATCATAGAGAAACAAGGTCTCAGAAATCAATGAAAAGAACAGAACCATGATCAAGAAAATGTTTCTTAACAAATACTTTGGAAAGTAATCTGGCAGTTTTTCAAATAGAAGGAAATAAGCACTTAATGCAAAAAGCTGTCTTTTAAGGTGGCATCATGTAAATCCTTCACTTCTAATTCCATCCACATGTTAAAAAGAATAGTGTCATTTTATTTTTCTCTAATATGCATGTAAAATTATTTTATTATATGTGTTTCTTCTTGTAGCATGCATGTCCGTTGTGCATCACTTCATATTTTTGGAACCTTTTCTTTCTTTTAAAAGATAGTAGCATAAAGTTATTTTCATTTTCTCAGGCCAAACTTGTAAGTTTGTTCTATTTAGTTCAATGTTCAGGATTAATTGAATAGACTACTTTTATTTTGCTGGATATATGTATTTTAAAGGGAAGACCAGTTTACCAGGAAGACAAATATCCTATTTAATACAAGTATCATTGAATCAGAGTTGTGGTTTTCATGATACTTGTTCCTGATTCATAGGAATGTTCTTGATTCATAGGGTTCATTGGAAGAGCCAGATGTGCGAATAAAACAGAACTCTACTTGCATTTAAAATTGTCAATATGAACTTAAAAGCAGGGATATTTAAAATATACCTTATTTAATTTGAGATTAATTAAAAATACTAGTTACCCCCCAGGTTTATTTTGTGGCTTGGAGATGATTAACCAACGATGGGAAGAGAATGTTGCGTTGCTGTGGTGTTCCAAATGGGCCAGCTGGCTTCTGGACCATAGTGATGCCAGTTTGCTGTTCTAAACAAGTTTGTATTGTTAAAAAAACACACCACAAAACAAGTCAGAGTGTTAAGGGAAAGTGTTTATATAAAGGGAAAAGGGAAAGGTGCAGAGTACTGGAGTTGCATATCTCTTGTGCTGTGGTTTTTATACATCTCTTTTTCCTTTACACTTTGATACGGCCAAGGAGAAAGGAAATGGAACGTTAGGTCAAAGCTGCCTTGTATATTCCTCATCTCTTGGGGCCAGCCACAGATGTGGTAGGTAGTAGGACCCTTGCCGTGAGTGAAAGTAGCTTCATAAGTTGTTGCAAAGGCTCTCTGTGTAAGTTCCTCAGTAAAACTTGCTTCCATCTAGCCAGTTTTCCTGTTAGAAAATCAAAGGTGAGTTTTGAAAGTTGTTAAACTGGTAGTTAGCAGCTGCTCTGTTCCAGTGGTGTGCTGTAAAGCAAGCATGGTGGTGCAACAATTTCCATCATTTGAAGTGGATCAGACACTTAAAAACTTGAATATAAATTGATTTATTCTCGAACACACATCCCTTTTGTAAGCTTTGTCTTTTGTTGAGAATGGCCTTTCTACATCTAGCCCATCATCCGATCTGCAGTGAGAGTAGGCATGCAGAAGAGTGCTTGAATACAGGCTCTGAGAAGCATGGAAGGAAGGCAGAATTGAAGGTCCTCCAGGCAAAGGATGAGCAACAGGACAAAATAAACTGATGGTGAGTGCCCACTGAATAGGTACTAGATGGGGACAATCTGCTCGGAAAAGTACAGGGGGTGGAGTTGCATCACTTGGCAAAGGCTGAACTTTGGCAAAAGCTGAGTTTCTTTAATAACTGAAAAAGACAACTCAGTGCTGAATGTCCAGGCTGCCCAGTCCCTGATCCACAAGCACTAGCTGGAGTCTAGCACAGGGAAGGACAAGGTACCAAAGTACCACATTGGAGCCCCTCCAGCAGCCCAGGTGTGCCTCACCACGGGGTAACCTGGAGGTGTGACCATGAGCAACCATCACTGCTGCCTTTGCCCTTGAGCTGTTGACCACAGTCAACGCTGCCAGCCTAGGAAAGGTGGGTGAGAGCTACAGCAAAGCAGCTTTGTGAAGCTGGGCTTCCAGCTGTGCGGCCTCGTCACCTCTGTGGAGTCTGAGAGGCCTCAGGGAGGTGCCTGGGTGCTGTAAGAGCCTCTCAAGCTCTGCAGTGCTTGGGAGCAAGGACAGCATCCTCATTGTGAGCATCCTCACCTGAGACATTGTCTCAGAAACCTCAGTGTGGAGGAAGGAAGAGACAGGCAGTGAAGCTCTGGTCTGTGCTTTGACTTCAATCATAAAAAAGTTCACTGCTTTCCTCACCCCCTCCTTTTTTTTTTGCAGAGAGAAGTGCAAGGATGTAGTAAAAATGTATCATTATCCCTCAATATTGACCTAGTATTTTTCAGTGACCTATTGCTCAAGGATTTTCTGAGTCAGAGGTGACATTCTCATATTTAGTATCTACGTTTAAAGGACAGGTTTTGCTTCTGTTATTTTTCCAAGTTTCTTTGAACTCTGTATACTTTGGTATCTGTAGCACATCCTGTGGCACAGACTTCCGTATCTTGAATGTGTTTGTAAGGAAAAGGTACCTTCTATTCTTTATTTTGCATCTGTCACCTGCTAGTTTGATTTAATTCTTAATTCTTTTTATAGGATGAGATGGTAAGCCATCATTCCTTTTTCATGTTCTTTATTTCACTTTTTAATTAATATTCTGATGTTACATTTGCTCTCCTGTAAAGTAGTCGTGTATGATGTATAACTTAAAAGATCTCTTGAGATCTTTGAATCATATTTTTAACATAGCTGTCCAGTCTACTTGTAAAGAATTGAAGTCTTCTGTTAATAATGTGCTGTGTCCCTCAGCCTCTTTTTCCTCAGTATGTGAAAGTATCTTGGCCACACCTGGAATCTCAATGCATAGGAACCTTGTGATACGTGTTGAGAAAGTTAATCTGATATAACTGTAAACCACCTTTCACCTATAGTGAAACTCTTCCATGCTAATGGCTTATCTTGACTTTGTGAACTTGTGTGCTGGTAGTGGTTTCTCGCTGATAGTCTCCGTTACGTTGAGTTTCTGAAACATCTCTCACATCAACATCCTCATTTAAAGTTCCGCATTCCTGTTTCTGTCTTCATTGTTTAAATGTCTCTGTTCTGTTTTACTCTCTTTCACTATTGAAATGTCGTCGCTTTCTCTCTTCTCTCTTATTTGAGTACACAGTGTTATTATGATTCTTCCACAAAGGGTTCATCATCCTAAACTGTGTGATAGTGAATCCTTAAAGTCTTTTCTCAACTATTAAAATTTAAGAGGTCACAGAAAAATATTGAGGTGATTGTTAAGTAAGGAGGTGATTGGTAACAGCCAACATGACTTCACTAAGGGGAAATTGTGCCTGACAAATCTGGTGGCCTTCTATGATAGGGTTACATCGTTGGTGGATAAGGAAAGAGCAACTGACGTCATCTACCTGGACTTGTGCAAAGCATTTGACACTGTCCTGCATGACCTCCTTGTCTCTAAATTGGAGAGATGTGGCTTTGATGGATGAACTACTCCTTGGATAAGGAATCGGCAGGATGGTCGCACTCAAAGAGTTGCGATTAACGGCTCAATGTCCAAATGGGATGAGTGATGAGTGGCGTTCCTCAGGGGTCGGCATTGGGACTGGCACTGTTTAACATCTTTGTTGGCGGCATGGACAGAGGGATTGAGTGCACCCTCAGCAAGTTTGCCAATGACACTAAGGTGTGTGGTGTGGTCGACACTCTGGAGGGAAGGGATGCCATCCAGAGGGACCTTGATAGGCTTGAGAGGTGGGCCTGTGCGAGCCTCATGAAGTTCAACAAGGCCAAGTGCAAAGTCCTGCACAAGGTTGAAGTGCAAGGTCCTGCACCTGTGTTGGGGCAATCGCAAGTACAAATACAGGCTGAGTGGAGAATGGATTGAGAGCAGCCCTGAAGAGAAGGACTTGGGGATGCTGGTTGATGAGAAGCTCAACATGACAGACCAATGTGTGCTCACAGCCCAAAAGGCAACCATATCCTGGGCTGCATCAAAAGCAGCATGACTGCATTACTGCCTTCAGCTCTGGGGCCCCCAACACAAGAAGGGCATGGACCTGTTGGAGCAAGTCCAGAGGAGGCCACAAAGATGATCCGAGGGCTGGAGCACCTCTCCTATGAGGACAGGATGAGGGAGTTGGGATTGTTCAGCCTGGAGGAGAGAAGGCTTCAGGGAGACCTTATAGCAGCCTTCCAGTACCTAAAGGGGCCTACAAGAAAGCTGGGGAGGGACTTTTTGCAAGGGCAGGTAGTGACAGGACAAGGGGTAATGGCTTTAAACTGGCAGAGTGTGGATTTAGATTAGGTGTTAGGAAGAAATTCTTCACTGTGAGGGTGTTGAGGCACTGGCACAGGTTGCCCAGAGAAGTTGTGGATGCCCCATCCCTGGAAATGTTCAAAGCCAGGTTGGATGGGGCTTTGAGCAACTTTGTTCAACTTCATCAGGTTCCTCTCCGCCCAGCTCCCTAGCCTGTCCAGGTCTTGCTGAATGGAAGCACGGCCTTCCGGTGTATCAGATGTTTAGATGAAACCTTCTTCCAGTATGTGCTCAGTCTTTCTTCTAGTTTTGGCAAATTTGCTTGGAATTATTCTTCCCAGAATTAGCCTCTCTAGGGAGATAAAAGCTTTATATTCTTTTATTTATTCTCCTTTCCTTCCATTCACCTCTTTTACCCATATAAAAAAGAAACCCATTCTTAGTTCTGAAAATGATTGGAATGACTTGACTGCTGTGTGTGGGAGAGAGGAAGGTTATTTTCTTCATTCTTGATGCCTTTTTCTCTTTTCAAGGAGTTCAAGCTGGCCTTTTGTTAACAGAAATTGCTTGCTGGTCGAATCCGTTAACAAAGTTCTTGCATTGAACTTAAGATACCTGTGGCTATCTCATGGTGGGTACTGGAATTATTTCTTCATGCTCAGTGGGGGCGGGAAATGTGGTGTGTATGAGAGATGAAAATGAACAGAAAACTGTTCAGTGATTGTCCATAGTGTTTAGTAATATACTGATGGCAATTGATAAAATCCAGTTGATCTGGAGGGTCCTTAGCAGGTTGATTGGAATCATTTGGAACTGGAGAACATTCTGCAGGCATGAAAAGAACAGTTCTCAGTGTTCATCTGTAAAAGCTGAGGCTACAAGAGAGGATTTCTTCCACAGCGCCTGACTAGGATTGAAGCTTTATTGCTGCCATGTTTTTATTATTGATGGAAAGTAAGATAAAAGCTATTATTTCCATGCTTTTTCAAACATTATTTTCTTTTTTTATTGTAGATCCAAGTTAGAACATAGAATTAAATACAAACCCCAAAAACTTAAGGAAGATGACCTTCTAAATCTGGTTGCTTAGAATGGCAGAAACAGGAGTTGTAGTTTTGTTTTCAAGTGAGAATTCTTTTGTTACTTTTGATACTAGCTGGAGACTTTAAACTCAGGTCTCTATCAAGACCTTTGGGAAAAATCTCCTCTTCTCCCAAGTGAAATACTGAGAATGGTTAGTTCCTCAGAAGATTGTTGGACACATTTTCTGTCTAGAGTACTGGAAGCCACAGATAATTTGGAAGTAGGTTCTAGAAAAACCAATCTGGACTGTGACTGGTTAGACTAAACAAATGGCAGTTTCTGGGGTACTGACAAAAATTTTGGAAACAATTTGGCAGCACAGCTGTTGAACAGCGTGGTAAAACGGCTGTTTCTAACTGAAGAATCTAAAATTATTTCTGTGACTTGTGGAAATGTGTACAGGTTTAGTATCAAAGTAATGAGAATACAACCCCAGAAGAAATTGAATTGGTAAGTTTTCTTAGAAATTTATCCATTTTATTGCTTGCTCTGCAGCATTGGCTATTTTTTCTCCATATTTTTTTCTTCCTCCTTATATTGGTCTTTTAAATCAACAAGGACAGTGTTATTAATCTCAAGAAGGTGCTAGTGATGATCCTTTTAGCAGAAAACAGGGTTGGAGAGGATCTTGAAGTTACCATGTGTAGTGGGTTGACCTTGGCCAGCAGCCAAGCACCCGCACAACCACTCACTTGCCCTCCCCTCCTACAGCCAGAGGAGAGAGTAGGAGCAGCAAAAGCAAGAAAACTTGTTGTTCAAGGTACAGACAGTTTAATAAGTGAAGGAAAGAGGAAAGAAAAACAAGTGATGCAAAGGAAATCACTCACTACCTCCCACAAGCAGACCGATGACCAGCAAGTCTCTGAGTAACAGCCACCTTGGAAGTCAAAGCCTGCCCTTCTGCTACATGAGTTTATTGCTGAGCATGATGTTATGCAGTATGGAATATCCCTTTGACCGGTTTAGGTCATTTGTCCTGGCTGTATCCCCTCCCACCTTCTTGTCCACACCTAGCCTATTTGCTGGAGTGGGGCCAGAATGAGGGGAAGAGCGAGCCTTAAGACGGTGCAAGCGCTGTCCAGCAGCAGCCAAAACATTGGTGTGTTATCCACACTGTTGTAGTCACAAACCCAAAACACAGCTTCACACAGGCTGCTATGAAGAAAGTTGACTCTATCCCAGCCAGACCATGGTTTTCCTGTGTCCCAGAGTGGAATCATCAGAGTAATACACTTCTCACAAATAAATACCTGTATGTATGGTTTGGAGTTTTGCTGTGTATGTATTTTGGTTTGGTACGCTGTTGTCTTTTAAATAAACCACTTCTTGTGGTTTGGTGTTAATGAATGTAGGGAATATGACAGATTTGTGATCAGAAAACTTGCATACGGCTAGTATGGCTTTGAAAAGTGATTGCCTTTAAATGCTTAACAGCTCTTCAGAGTACTTAATTTTTTAAGTATTACATACATTAATTAAAATTTTTGGCTCAATCTGTGATGGAGATTGGATCATTGCAAAGCTGGCGCAACATGGAGGCCACTAAGGCTTGGCTTTAGAACTGCTCTATCTTCAGATTTCCCTGGCTGCCGCCAACAACCAGTTTCTCTCTCTCCTGCAATCATACATGCCTCTTCCTGTCATTTTGCCTGTTGAGAATAGAGTGGTGTTAATAAAAAAATCTTAAGACTACCATGTATTTTCAGTCTTAACAAGAAAAAAAGACAGACCCTGTTCTTTTGGAAAAGGGTGACAGTTCACTCCTCTCAGTGCCAGAGGGACAAAATCTTAATGAGTTTTTCAAACTACAGATTTTAATTTTAGTAACAGGGAGAGACTTTGAACAATTCTAATTTTCGTCTCACAATCTACCCAGTGCATCAAACTTCCTTATAATTTCAGTAGTTGTATGTCAGTTTCTAGGAATGATCTAGTACATGTAGGTCAAAAAATCTGATAAGATAATAATATTTTAATAACATTTTAAAACAATTGCTCCTGAACTGTCAAAAACTTGTCTTAAATTCAAAGAGAAAATGGTGTGGCTTGCGATCTACAGTACTTCTATTGGGGAAAGGGAAGTTTGTCTTTCACATAAAAACTGTTACCCAGAAATTGTAGAAAAATTACTGTAGTTATTGTTGCATTGTTTAGACTTCCTCTCTTATACAGATGAGTAGCTTAGCAGGAGTTAGTTTGAGAAATAGGTCCTAGAATTTGTATCACTTGTTCTTCTTTTTCCATGTGTAAGTATTTAGAATAGGAGTTTAAATTAACGGCTTTTGAACTCCCTTGTGTATTTTTGTTTGTATAAAATTTCGGTTTAGGTGGTTGACTTAATATAACTTGTAGCTAAAACTTAAAGTTAGTATCTTTGTATAAACAAAATCAAAGATTTTTGATTCTCCTAGTTGTTACTCAGTCTGTGTGGGGGTTTTAAAGAGTAAAGTATTAAATGCTTACAGAAAATGCAAAGCTTGACTTGAAGTGTTTTCCAGTAACTAACTTCATTGGCACAAATAGGTGCAATTTTATACATGAATGGTTTTGAATTAAATGAGAGATACACCAAGTGCTAAATTAGCATTAATTAAATTGGCGTACGTCTATTTCTACTTTCTGTAGCCATCAGAATATTGCCAGCTAAAGTGCTCTGGTTGGCATGTGAATGTACATTGCACATTCTCTGACTAATGCTTCTTTGAATATTTTACAAAAGAAGGCAGTGTTGATTTTACTTCTGTATTGCTACAGAGCTAAGTATGTGAGTGCCCTTCATATCTCAGACTCTTCTTAGGGTTTTATGCAATACAAACGGAGGAATTGGAAAGAAAGCCCTTTTGCTATAGAAGAACTTGCATGTTGGTTTACTGTGCAGTGTAGTAGCCTTGCTTGCAGCAGCTGAACAGGCTAAAGAACAGGGCCTCCGAAG
>NW_009627671.1:22801-29034 GCF_000690535.1 Cariama cristata
AGCGGGAAACCCAGCCGTGGGCGGACCCGCTACTGATGGAAAAATACATTCCCGAGCTTGTCATCTGAGTCTGCCACTGCCAAAAATATCTGTGAATGGTCTGTTCTGAAACACGTTAGGGAGAAAAGGTTAAAGAGAAGCACAGTATTAATACTACAAACAGGAGGAAACGGTGCCAAGATAGCATTGGGTTATTCCTCTGACCAGTTTTCTTGCTAACTGCAGTATGGTAGAAGGCTGGAGTTTGAGTTGCAGACCATGTTTCATTCACACCATATAGAAGTTGGAGAGAAAGGATTGCTGTGTAAACATCCACTGTTAAACAGGTTTTGGTCAATTGTTACTGAAATGCCAAATAGTTGGGGTTTTTGTTTGTGCATTGTTAAGGAGAGTTCATTAGTCCTATTAAAGCATATTAGATCTATTAAACCTGGTATCTTCAAATAGGAATGAGAAACTGCTCTTGTTTTAAGATTTAGGATTAGAAGAGTACTAGAATTGTTAATGCTGGAAAAAGGATATTATACTATTAAAACACTTGTTTGAAGTGGGTCTTTTTATATCTTTTTTTTTTTTCTCAGCAGTCTTACACTCCTTAATCATTGTAATTTAACGTATAAAACTTGCCAAAGTTCAATAGAATGTGAGAAGAACATACTTGTTCTCAATCGGCATCCATTTAGAAATTGGGGAATGGTGGTGGGGAAAAAAGACACTTTGCAGAATCTAATATTTCTGCTGGATTCTCATACTTGCATCTGTTACTATGTTCTCAGTTTTTGAAGTATAAGATAGTTTTTTTTAAAATGTTTTAAAGCTTAAGAAAAAGATAACGTTTAATAGATGAAGGTAGAAAGGAAATGTGAAATGTCGTCAAATGTTGAAGAGCCAATTGGATCTTTATTTTTTTCCTGGTGCAGTGCTGAGTTGAAGAAGCCAAACCATACTGATATTGCACTTGGCACTCACTAAAGTAAGAGTAAGCAGCTGTTATATAGCTCACTGTTAAACACAGCAGTGCAAGGGTCATACCAGTAAAAGCAAAAAATTAACTTCCTGTGTGGTGTTGGAGAATTTTTGCATGTGCTGTTCTCAAATTAAGACCTAACCTGAAAGGTAGTGTTTGCTGATTCTAATCATCATGCTTTTATGCATTGCCTCCAAAGATGTGACTCTGAGTAGCTGGCTTCCCGTCCCTCCCCTTCATTAAACTTACCTATGGAAGGAAACTTTTATCTAGATTTTGTGGTCAGCTGAGCAGCATTGCTTCTTGACTTGAAGTCAGGAACAATAAGAAAATTGCAGATGAGTTTAAATACTTTGATTTCAAAGAAAATGGCATGAGCAAAACCACCTGTCTAAATTGCAGGGGTATATAGTTTGAAGACGCTTGAAATTAAAAAAGTAACTCTTCCATTTAATTTCAGCTTTTATCAGAGTGCTTGTAATATTTAGGCGGGACCAGTGTGTTAATAAAACAGTAAAACACGGTAAAAATCACTCAGGCTTGAAGATAAATAGGTGATTCTTAAGTTCCTTGGATATAATTTGTAAAAATAAGATATCAGAAATACACAAATGGGATGACCACTTTCAGAGTCTTTTTGTAAAAGGGTCTGTAGCCTTGTAGAGACAGTAGCAGGCTACAGCAGCCAAGTGACTGCCCTGATGTTGTCTTTTCTTGGTCACAGTTTAAATATACCTTTGAAAGGAGTCAAAAAAAAAAATACAGTCGTCTTCAGTTGCAGAATTACTCAGCTAAGATGCACATGTTCAGAACTACTGATGATTAATGAATATTGCCATTTATAAATGTGTCTGCACAGCACGGTTGTAGTGCTAGGGTGTTTGCCTCGCAAGGGACTTGTGTGCTGGGGAAGGGGTACTCTGTCCTGTGAACATAGTTTCTAGAGATTGAGTTTCATTCCACTGCTGTGTTGCTTTTCAGTGAAAAGTGACCCAAAGGTTAGGTTAGGTACCATGTGAAACATTGCTGAGAAGTCACCGCTTCCTCCCCTCTTTTTTCCTTGTGAAGACTTCTTCAGGCTGCCTTTGCGTTTTCCTCCAGTTCCATGGTCTCGTGGGTCAAGCAGAACTGCTTTCCCATCTTCGTCAACTTGCATAAAATCTAGTCTTTATTTCTTAAAAAGAATGAACATACGAAATGAATACAGCTTTTGACATCATCTTCACCAGTGCTGTTTGTTTTCTTCTGGTTGCCCTCATCACGCTGCTTGCTATAGTGATACAATACCTTCTTGCTTCCCTGACTTCTCCATGCATCATTTTCCTTTTATTTTATTTATGACTTCCCTGGTTCTGCCACTCCCGGTGGGATACCCTCAAGGACTCCTACCCCTCTAATTACAAATACTGTCTTTATTCTCTCTGTGAAGTTCATCCTGTGTGCCCTGTCAGCAATGAAAGAGAGTATACCTGTGCGTGATTTAATACTGAACGATCTGGTAGCTCAATGTATGATAAAATTCCTGATCTTGGATGACACATTCAGCTTTATTTTTTTAGCAGTTTATAGAGTGCAGAACAAAACCTATGGACTCTTGATTGATTTTTGTAAACTCTGGGACTGGTGGTTTCTAATAACTGTGTTCAGGAGCCTGTCCTAACTGTGCATCTAGGCACTATCGCAACACGCTGTAGTAATTGTTTAACTGACATAGTTTTGCATCCACTTCTGTCTAAACTTTGGAGGACAGTGTAGGGGTTACGTCTTTTCCCACTGCGGGCCTTCAGGAGTTAGCCAAATGTGTGCAAACATTTGTAATCTCTCACCCAAGAGCAGAATAAATTTGCTGAGATAATTCTGTAGTCAGTACACTTGCGGTAGCTGTTAGTATTTGCTTAGATTTTAGAGCATGGCAGCTAGAAATGTGAGTATAACTAACAGAAATTAGTTAATTACAAAGCAGCAGCTTGTACCAATTGTAAATAATGATAGGCACAGAATGCAGCACTAACATTAGCAGCTTGTTTTTGTAATATGTTTATGTAAGTGTACTACCTAGATTGAATAATTTAGTAAAGCTTAGAAAATATTTATATTGACTCTACTGACATCTCATTTTTTAAATTTCTTTCAGTGTATATATGGTTAAAACAAAACTGATTTGAAAAATGCTCTTAATGCGTTAAACTATATAATGGATAAGGCAGTGTTTTGAAAGCTACTCCTGCTTTTGATATAGAATATTCTCCTTTGCTGGGGACCTTCTAAGTGGAGAATTCTAGTGTTACATGTTGCAAGCTATTAGTAATGAGGTCATGAATTTGACAAGGCAATATACAGTGTAAGGACAGAAAAATGGATAGGAAATTGACTTTCAAGTTCCCAAGTATAAATGAATGTATGTAAATCAATGTTGCTCCTTGTTATTAAGGTCTGTAATAGAAAACTTCCAAATCAATACAGATACTTAAATAGCTTCATTAGAAATTAGAACTTGAAAATTATTTTTGAACTGGTGTTAACATTTTAAGGTATATTGGGATACTTCTAGCCATTTAGACCATGTTGTGACAAATTTTCAGTAAAATGTGGGGTTCAGGGACATTCCCCACTGCTTTACTAAGAAGCAGCAGGATTTTTTTTGTTTGCTCAATTGTCAGCAGTCTCAGGAAATAATTTCTTCCTCTCCTGAGCAAAGCAATTCCGTGTTTGGCACTGAAAGTTGTCTGAATTGCCCCAGTATCTCAAAGACTTTCATAGCCTTTGATATCGAATCCTTTTTTGTCTATCAGGTTGTTAGGATCTCTATTACTAGAAAAAAAGGATGTAAATGTTTTCATTCACTGATTGTGGCTGCTGCCCTTGTGTCAGTATAGATAGGTAGTGTAATACTGAAAGTGTAATATGTGAACTACTAATGACTTAATAAGCATTATTACTTCACTTATGTTTGTCTGGGTACTTGACTGTGTTTGCTGCTGATGCAATCAGAAGTTTCAGATTAGCTAAATCTGTTGATGTTTTGTGTAGACAAGTATGGGTTGGGAGGAGAGATCTCTGAAAAAGATTGTAGAAATTAATTACTAATGCAGATTTTATAAAAATTGCTATAAAATGTATGGAAGTTAAAAGTGTCAGATTAGGGTTCACTTGGTTCTAAAGTATTTCGGAAGTATTCTCAAGTATTTCATGTGATTAGAAAGTATTGATAGGTATTGCATTCTGCTGCAACAATCAGATCCTGTTGGACTGGGTTGTCTGAAGAAGTTTTTTTCAAATGTAAACATATAGCAAAAGATGAGTCTGCATTTTTTTTACATTTCCAGAAGTAAGGTTCCTAGTCAACAAGAAATCTTGATACTGATGTTGTTCTTAGTTGGTAAAGTTTTATGACCTCATGTTAGAGCAGATGAAAGTAAAGTTCCTTTTTGGTCCTACAGCCAAGGAAATCTCAGAACTTGCAACATGTTGCCAGAAGAGGTAATGATGATGGTTGACTTTGCCACATTCAGGAAGTAATTAAAAATAACCTTTTTTCCTTAGATTTTCAGAACATGATGTCCTCATTTGTAAATTAATTTTAAACGGAAGAAGTGAATGTTACTTTTTGATATTTGGAAAGTCGAGACAGCGTTTTATAGTGTTAATGATGTGAGTTTTGGTTTCAGGTTTTATTCTTTTAGAAGCATTGGACACTTATAAGGGTTCTATACATTTGTATATGCAGAGGAATAGATAGAAATTAATAGAAAACTTATAAAAGCTGTAGTCAATATAAAGACTGTGATTAGCTGACGAGAATCCAGTGTTTGGAGTCAGCTTCTCCTGCCCCTGCCCCTGGAAAAGATTAAAGTCAGGAGTAATAATGCTTGATCATTTGTTAAGGAACTCATGCAGAGTTGTTGAAGATGTCTGGAAACAAACCAGAACATGTAATTGGATTTAATATATCTCGTTACCTATCAACAATGGTCAAAACTCAGATGTACCATTTTCTGCCTTGAATAAGTAGCACTAGCTCTTAAATGCATAGAGCTAATTTGTTCTGCAAACCAAATCAGGTCACTAGTTTTCAATATTTTTATTCTTAGCTGACTATAATTCTGTAAAACTCAAAATACGCACATAATAACAGTAGTAAGACAAAACATGCTTTAAAAACTGCATTTGTAAATTGGACATTCTAATGTAAAATTGTAATTGTATAAGCTTCAAATGAGTCTGACATTTTTAAAAACTGCATTAACTTCTTCATAAAAATACTCCACTCCAAAAATATGAGATGTAAGCCATTGCAGCCTGGTATCTTTCTGAGCTTTCTATAATCCTGACAAACTTCTGATATTCCATAAGCAGTTCTACGGCCATGGGGAATGAGATATGCTTTATTTACAGGATGATATACCACGAGGATATTCTAGGGCTGATGAGAGATTTCTGATTACCATCTGCTGCAACTACTCAAGTTTCAGAGTGGATTAACTATGTATACGGAGACCGTAATATCCTAAATCCAGCTGTGGGCTGTTTATCAGTAGTGGTAGACTATGTAAAATCTCCTTGGGTAGAATGTCTTAGCCCTTGTCTACAGAAAAAGAAGCTTGGCACTTGGAAGTCACAGTGTTAATGAAACAATTTCTCAGTCAAATCAAAGATTTTTGTTCCTTTAAGCGCTACTTTTCCGTTTTGGAGAAGGTGAAATTGGAAATTGAATCTCTTGCGTCTGAAGGTGAGATGGTGGCCAAAACAGCTTTGCCAGGAGTTTGCCAAATCAGCAGCTATGATTTTGCTGTCTGAAGAAGCTGATGATGAGGCTAGAATATACTTTTGTTTGAAATTCTGAATCTTACAAAATGATTCAATGAAGATCTTAAGATTCTTGACCACTTGACTTCTGTACATCTTTCTGGTTAGGAACAGAAGGTGTTTTATGGGTAGTAGAAAAAATGAGGCTTTACAATAGCAATTGTAAAGTTTGATATGTACCTTTAGAAAACTAAGAACTTTAACAACTGTGAAGTTTTCCTGTTAAGCCCCATTCTTGAAGAGGTAGCTATAGATATGCCAACTGGGTGGTGGGTTTTGATGAGCAGCTTAATTTTGCCCACTTTTTCTATTGAGAAATACTAACTTGAGTCTCCTCACACCAAGTTTTAGGAAAACTGCTGGAATAAAATGGTGTTAACAGATGTCTGTCTCCTTTTTCAAATTTCATTAAGATAGGCTAAGACATTTAAAAGCTGTAAGTAGGGAACTGTAAGAGGGA